>NC_045438.1:36744654-36792465 GCF_002776525.5 Piliocolobus tephrosceles
CCAGCCTGTCCCATCATCACTCTGATGCCCCAGCCCCAGCCTGTCCCCACCATTACTCTGATGCCCCAGCCCGAGCCTGTCCCATCATCACTCTGCTATCCCAGCCCCAGCCTGTCCCCATCATCACTCTGACGCTCCAGCCCCAGCCTGTCTCACCATCACTCTGATGTCCTAGCCCTAGCCTGTCCCCACGATCACTCTGCTGTCCCAGCCTGTCCCCACCATCGCTCTGATGTCCCAGTCTCAGCTTGTCCCCCACCATCACTTTGATGTCCCAGCCTCATCCTGTCCCCACCACACTCTGATGTCCCAATCCAATATCCTTGCAGTGCAGCACGTGCTAGACACTTGACGACTTGTTTTAAAATGATGCAGAAGAGAATCAACACTTGCCAATTCTGTAATGACAATTGTTTTTGAGACAAAGTCAGTGCAGTAAATGAAATACAGACAGGGAAGTTAACACAAGATTGTGAAATATGTGGTTGGAATTACTTCAGTCAAAATACAATCTGGTTTCTTTTTATTGCTTTCTTTTCTTTTCTCATATGGTATTTTACAATACTATTTAAGGGAGAAGTTTTTGCTGGGGATAGGAGACTTTGGAGGCACAGCCATTGTCATTAGTTTCATCCTATTTCTCAATGCTGCCTCCTGATCTCCTCTCTCTCGTGGAAGGGGGCTGACTGCTTCCCTCAAAGGTGACCAGAAGGCCTGGTATTTGCAATGGCCTGACTCTGAGTGCAACTTTCTGTGTGTGTGCTCAGACACAGGTGTTTGTGCCTCTGCGTGAACGTAGGGAGAGGAGGAAGGAGGGAGATGCGTAGAACTCATTCCTCCTGCAGCAAATTGAATTCTCTCACTCATGACACCCAGACGATGGCAAGCAAGTGGAGCAGGAGAGAACACATTTCAGATATGTTGTAGGAGTTTGACCTAAAGGAATCAATAACTGATTAAATAACAGATAAAGGGAAAGGATATCCAGGAAAATGCCCATATTTCTAACTTTGGCAACTAAATAGATTGCTATGGCATTAACTGTGACAGGAGTTATGAGTTCAGTTATTCAACTTTTATACCTGAAGACCCTAGGAGATAGTTAAATGAAGATGGTTAGTAGGCAGCCAGATATATGATCAGGAGGGGAGCAGGAGAAAGATCAGAGCTGGAGGTATAGATAAAACTGTCCTTAAAACTGTGGCTACAGACGAGCTTGCCCAGGTAGAGTAGATAGTGTTGAGAAAAGAATAAAAAAAGACCCTTAGGAAATTGCATCATTTAGAGATAAGAAACCACAAAAGAACCGACAGAGGGTTAGAATGAAAACCAGAGACACTATTGTCTGAGTAACTGATGGAAGAATTTTTTTTTAAAAAAAAGAGGATATAGTTAACTGAGTCAAATGTAAAAGAGGTCATAAATAGGATCTGTTCATTCAGCCAGTCACACTTTCATTCATTGAACAGACATAGGTTGTCTACTATGTGCCAGAGACTGTTCTAGATGCTGGGGACAGAGGTAACTATGAAAGAATCTTGTTCTCGGTGAATTTAGTTTATTGAGTGAGACAGAAAATAGGCAATTACAATAGAAAATGTAATAAGTAAATTGAGGGTGTTATGAGCTGACATGGGAGTGTGACCGGGCCTTAAGGACAGCAGTTTCAGGGGGGCGAAGAGGGCAGATACAAACTTGTGCAAATGTTGCATTCAAGGAACTTTGCTTTGAGCAAATAAGAGACCTAGGGTGATAAATATGATGGACAGGGAGGTGGGGAGAGGTGTCACTTTTAAAGACAGAAAGAACTTGGGTTTATCCAGGAAAGGATGGGAGTGAAGATCAGAGATAAAAAGGGATTCACTGAGCTGGGTGCAGTGCCTCATGCCTGTAATCCCAGCACTTTGGGAGGCTGAGGTAGGTGGATCGCCTGAGGTCAGGAGTTCGAGACCAGCCTGGCCAACATGGTGAAACCCCGTTTCTACTGAAAATACAAAAAATTAGCTGGGGGTGGTGGTGGGGGCCTGTAATCCCATCTCAAAAAAAAGTTGGGGGGATTCACTGATCTTCAGTCTCCCCAGGAGGAGCAAGGAAAGAGAAAAGGGAATAGTGGAGTAGGGAGTGGAAGGTGGAATTTAAAGGACAGATGGACAAGTTAGTCCTGGAGATAAGGAAAAGTTGTCTGTCATAGAGATGACCGTTAAGAAGAAGATGATGGATGGAGGGATAGGTGGATGGATGAATGGATAAATGGTGGATAAATTGATGGAGGGATAGATGGAGAGATGAATGGATGGAAGGATGGATGGAGGGAGGGATAGATGGAGGGATGGAAAAATGAAGGAATGGATTGAGGATGAACGGATAAATGGACAGACAGATGGATGGATGCATGGATAGATAGATGGAAATGCAGGTAATCTTTGGAACCAGAATGATAGGAACTGTACAAGAAAATATCATTCACAAATTGAATTATTAGTCTCAACTTTTCCTCCACTCATACAACAAAACAAAACAAAAAAAAACCAGTGAGTAAAAGTATTCACTTGAATGAGCAACCTCAAAGGCCTTTCAGAGAATCTGGTAGACTTTGCTGGAAACACTTTAATCAGCAGCCTGCGACATGGGAACGGGGTTTGTGGGGCTCTGCTGGGAAGTGCTTGACAGCATGTGCCGCAGTCCTCCAGGGGAGGAGGCATTCTCATGTCAGCAGCCATGAGGCATAGTGATCTGTGAAAGGTCACCGGAGCCTGAGGAAGCAATACATCCATTTCCTCCCCACCAGCTTCCTCTGTGACTTAGCACTCAGCCCTCTGCTCCAGCTGCTTCGTCAAAACTTGTCCCTTGAAGGTCACTGATGACATATTTATTGCTAATTCAAAGGGCCTTTCCTTCCACCTTCTCATCATCTCCCATAACCTCTTCTTTACCAAAATCATTTCAGGGACACAGCTGACCTCTTTTTGAATCTCTCTCTCTCTCTTCCCCGAGCTTCCATGATACTGCGTTACTGTGATTTTCCTCTTACTCATGAGTAAAGAGTAATTTCTAGAGGATGGAAAAATCAAATTGGTAGTACAGCTGACCCTTGAGCAACTTGGGGGTTAGTTGCACTTAACACCACATAGGTGAAAAGTGGAGTATAACTTTTGACTCCCCCAAAACTTAATTATTAATAGCCTACTATAGTCTGGAAACCTTACCAATAACATACATAGTTGATTAACACATATTTTGTGTGTTATATGTGTTCTATACTGCATTCTTACCATAAAGTAAGCTACAGAAAAGAAAATGCTATTAAGAAAATCATACGGAAGGGATAATATATTCACTGTTCATTAAGTGGGAGTGGGTCATCATAAAGGTCTTCATTCTCGTCTTCTTCATGTTGTAGGCTGAGTGGGAGGAGGAAAAGGAGGTGTTGGTCTTGTTGTCTCAGGGGAGGCAGAAGTGGAAGAAAATCTGCATATAAGTGGATTCACGCATTCCAACCCGTCTTGTTCAAAGGTCAACTATATAATTCAGTGAAGGATAAATTTGTTATTACACAGTTCTTACAATGGCCATAAGGTCCAGAAAAATCTGACCATCTCTCCTACTAATCTCCACTCACCCACTGACTCCACTCCAGCCATATTGCCTTTCTTGCTGTCCTGGAGATGCACCAACCAGGTATACTTTTGCCTTTGCTAATTCTTCTGGCTAGTGCACTCTTCACTTTGATATTCTCATAGCTGACTCTTTCCCCTCTGTAAAGTGTGTTTACTATTATTCACTACTTGAGAATATTGAATTCTGCTCTGAAAGATGAGAAAAACAATGGGGTGGATGAAATGTCTAAGATATGTTAAATATAGTATGTACCTTATAAGACATGTTAAAGAGAGATATAATGAATGAGATATAGGATTTGCAAACCATGAAATAATCAAGAGCATTATCTCTATAAAGAAAGGGATAGAAGAACCAATAGTAAGGTATGGGTCATACCACCTCCACGCTGACAACTGTGTCATCCCAAGCTGCTTGCCTGTTGATGATATGTATTGTGGTCCTTCCTCTGACTCCACATGTGTTCCGCCCAAGAGAATCAGAAAAAGCTCCCAGCTGCTCAACAAGCTAATAATATGAGCCACAGCTATTGACCAGGAGTGCTTGGTGCTGAATCTCTCTAATAAAGCAAGTGTGTGTTGGCCATAGGCACCTCTGTCTGCTGAGCTCAAGTCTGGTCCTTATATCCTCACCATCAGTGGGGAAGGCTAGGGGAGAGAAGGGAACACAGGAGGGGGACAAAAAGAAATAGGAAGAGTATATTAACAATGTGTAACCCAGCATTCATATACTGTGGGTTGTATCTGCTTCTATCTCATTGCAAGTATTTCATATGTTAACTTACAGCATTTCTTTCCTCTTGCTTCTCATCGTGTGTTTTAGGTTGATTTGATAATCTGCATGATTTGAACTTCCTAATTTGGTCTGTGAGCCTCTGTTCCATGATAGAACAGCTTGCCTGGTACTTGGAGATTCCCATCGCATCGAGGTAATTTCCCATGACAACCTCCTTCAAGTCTTTGCTTAAATGTCGTCTTCTCAATGAGGCTGATGCTGAATGCCCTGCTTAAAAATGGCAGTTTCCCACTGCCAGCCCTCTTAGCCTACTGTGTTACTTTTCCTTTTCCAAATTATTCTCCAACATATATAATTTACTTGTGTATTACAGTCATTGCTTATTGTCTGCTGATGTTGATGTTGGAGCGGATATTGATTTTCCCATCTTTGTAAACTGTGAACACCTCAGCACCATACCATTTCCTTCACTCAGGCCTGGTGTGTGACAACACCACAACATATAATTTTGAGCACCCACAGTGTTCCAGGCACTGTTCTGAGAATGTGGGCTATCACTGAATAAAACTCCCAGAGCTTATCCTGAGATAAACTCCTCAGGTTTGTCTGTTTTATTCAATGATAGCCTACATTTCTTGAACAGTGCCTGGAACACTGTATGTGCTCAAAAATATTTGTTGCAGTGTTGTCACACACCAGGCCTGAGTGAAGGAAATGGCATAGTGATGAGGTGTTCACAGTATACAAAGATGGGAAAATCAACCTCAACTCTAACGCCAAGCAACAACAGTGATGAAAAATTTACATTGCATAGCCCCAGGAAAGACCATGGGTAATTTCAGTAGAAAAGACAGGAATAAAAGAAAACCTTAATAATAATCTTTGGATATATGGCACAAATATTTAATGTTTCTTGTCTCTCATTTCTAGTAGACTCTTATAAAAATAGTAGATTTTTAATTGGTGTTATCAGATTAATTTCTAATAAATATTCTTTTCTAAATTGAAGATTGCAAATTCCACTGCTTAGAGGGGCTGAGCAAATAATTAAGTGAAGAAAGAAGAGGGTAAAAGAGTAGGGCATGATGTGGATACTGGTGAACTGGAGAATCCAGACCCTGTTCATGACAGTAACTCCTCCTTGGCTTCAGCCAAGAGTCGAGACTCAGGAATGTAGGCCTGATGTTGCCACATCTTTTTGTTCAAGAATTTTCAGAAACCCAAATTCTTCCCCCCCACAAATTTTCCAATTTTTAAAACTTCAGCCAAACAAAATCCATTATTTTGGCCTTCCAGCTGATGACAGCTGGGTTGTATTCGAGGCCCCTGCCCTCTGTTGCCAGCTTCCTTTTCTAGCCTACATCACTCTCCTTTCTCAGCACAGGTCTTCCTCTCCTTTTAGCCGTCTTTAGCTGATTAGTCAGTTCAGGCTTCTATAACAAATGATTGCAGACTGGTGGCTTCAAAACAAACATTTATTTCTTACAGTTCTAGAGGGTGGGAAGTCCAAGATCAATGTGCTGGCAGATCTGGTGTCAGGTGAGGGCCTGCATCCTGGTTTGCAGATGGCAGTCTTCTCATTGTATGCTCATATGGCAGCAAGTTGAGGAGGGGGGTGAAGGGGGCTGCTAGCTCTTCTTATAAGAACACTAATCCCATAATGAGGGCTCCAACTTCCTGACCTAATTACCTCGCATATGCTCCCTCTCCCGACACCATTACATTAGGACTATGGTTTCAAAATATAAATTTTGTGGGGAACAAACATGCAGTCCATAATACAACCCCATTCTAGTAACACCCTTGTGCAGCCAGTGTTCCATTGAAGATTGCCGCTTCATGCAACAGAACCCATCTTATTGCATCTCTCCAATCCTCGGTTCTTTAAATACACACCGATCAAGACCCATCACATCCTCATAATCTCTCAGACCACTCTCATCTACAGCAATGCATCTTACAAGTTTTATGACTTTTGGATTAAATCATCTATTGCCTTATGACATCAGACAACTTTTCTATGTATGTGTATTGTTTCCCCAAGTAGATTGTAAGATTTTCAAGGGTTAGTGACCAGTACTAGAGCACATACAGTTGTTGGTGTTAGAAAGATTGGGTTTTAATCTGGCTTTTGCTATCTATTAATGTAACATTGAGTTAGTGATTAAACTTCTCTCAGCCTCACTTTCTTTCTCTATAAAATGCAAATAATATTTCTCCATAGAGACGTTGCAAACTTTAAATGAAATGAATAGAACATGGACATTTCAATGAATAGGAAAAGTACCTGGCAATTAACAATGTAATTGTTTTTATTGATGTAGAAACTCTTACTGCTTTGCATCCCCTGTGGTGCTTTGTATACGTTTTTGCGCAACAGAATATTTATAATAAATATATGTTGTTTTCTGATTCACATAAGAGAACGTTATCTTTGCTACAATAAGGGCATTTTATGCCTGGATTTAATGTTTGGAAGTCTCCAACATAGATTTGAAGAGCACACATTTCTCTGATGATTCAATAACAATTTTGCCCATAAGCAGGACAGTAGGACAGAGAAAACTTTCAAAATTTCATTCATTCTTGTAATTAGAGTTTATCTAAAATACTGGTTCTCAAATGGAGGAAGAGGGCAGTTTGCTCCTCAAAGGACATTCAGCAATGTCCAGACACATTTTTGGATGTCACTACTAAAGGATGTGACTAGCACTGAGCAGAGAGCGAGAGGCCAGGGATTCTGCTAAATATCATACCATAAGAAGAACAGCTCCCTGCCCCCTAAAAAAAAGAATTATTGGGCCCAAGATGTCATTATCACCAAGGCTGAAAAACCGATCACCACTCCTAAGATCTCTCCCATCCCAGAACTCCCTGCTAAGTCAAATTAATTAGACTGAGGAGAGAACAAGTTGCTGATGGGTCTAAAGAGTAGCCCAAGTAAGTGGTGGCTGGTCAGTGCAGAGTCAAGCAGCCAGCGCCGAAGATCTCTTCCCAGCCTGCAGACTTCTGGAAGCACTGAACTGGAGGCAGCCTTCTCATTTCCATCACAGGAAGCCATTGCTGTCAATGTGTGTCTGAATACCATTTATTCCCTTCTTGAATAATTTCACTTATTTCCCTACACAACGTAAACATGGAAACCAACATTAATGACCTCTTTGAAGGATATTGAATAAAATCAGTTTTGAATACCAGCTGGGAATTATGCTAATGTAAGACTTACTTAAAGTGACTAGCAAACTTTGTAAATGTAAATTCATTCTCATAGTTTCCCAAAGAGACAACTGCTTTCATAAGAAGGTCAAATGTCTGTCTTGCACTCACACATCGAGGCTGTGAATAAATGTGGTTATAGCACTGGTTTCCTCCCTCGGAAACTTCCTACATCAGCAGCTTGGTTCTTTTCTTTAGTTAAATATGATCTACTTGGAGGTGAAGTGTTTTCCTTTCTTCTTTTACTTTCTTTTTAAATTGTTTCCCTCCCTCAGTTCCTCCAGTCCATTTTTTCATCTTTTACTTCATTGCTTTCTTTCATACTTTATTCCTTCCTTTCTTTCCGGTTATAGGAACAAGAAGAAAAATTCTCAGTTATGGTTGCTTTCCAGGCCTCTATTTATTAATACCTGGGCTTTGAAAAAAAAAAAGAGTTTTGGTTTTTTCTTTTTTCTATTCTCTTTTATAACATCATGCTGCCATCTTGTGGCAAATTTAAATATTCAACTAGTTAAAGAAATGCAACGTTCAAAATCACTTAAACACCTGAAAATACACGACCACGCAGTTGGGGCCTCAGTTGACTAAGAGTGGATGCCATCTCACATTGTGATTTAAATCCCAAGACCCAAAGCTATATTTCTCCTTTCCCTGAAGGCTGTGATTTCTCCCAGGAAGGAGACACACTGTATTTCCAAACTGAGTATAGAAAAATCTGAGTATAGAACAAATTTGGTACATAGGCCTATGGCATGTTTGAGGTCCTCAGAAGGAACTTCTGAGGTTTTGAGTGTTTAGAATGATTTTCTCTCAAGTCACCGCTGCAGATTCAAGATCTGCTGTATTAACATGAGGGAACTGCCTAGGTCAGTCGTGGCATTGATGTCAACCTAGATGAGTAGCGAAGAGTCAAATATTTTGGGAAAGACAGAACACAACACAAAAAAGTTAGGATGATTATTTTTAAAGATCTAAATAGTATTTGCTCAATGAACAAAGCAAATGTCTACTCCATTCCTGTAGCAGGGGTGAGTAACCTCACAAAATACACAGTTGATATTTAATAAAAGTTCTCAACCATCTGGATTTCTCAAATGATGCTAGACCTCAAACCCAGCAGGTCCAAGATGGAATTCATTCATCCACTTCCTCATTACCAGCGCCCACACATCACCACACTCACAAGTGTGTACTCACACTCACACACACACCCTATGTCAGGAAATGGCATTACCACCACCCAGTTCCTCAAAGCAAAACTCTAGGTGGCCTCCCTGAAACCGCCTCTCACCTCCACCCCACAATCCAGCACCAAGTCCCTTTAAGTTTGCCTCTTAATCTCTTCCCTCCTGTCCACTTCATCCCAGCCTCATTGCTGTAACCCTAGTCCAAGTCACCAACATCTCTGGCCTGGTTTAGAAGCCTCCTTTCCCACCCTGCCTCCCTATACACACTGACACATATGCACACACACACACACACACACACACAGCACAGTCTCCACACTACAGCCAGATGATCTCTTTAAAATACAGATCTGACGATGTTACTGTCTTTAAGTCCTTTGATGGCCTCCCTTGTCCTCAGATTAAAGTCCAAAATCCCTACCCTGGATCTGAATCCCTGTCTGCCTCCCCAGCCCCTTCTGTCCCATCTATATTTACCTTCTTTTTGTTCTTTAAAGCAATCTCTATTTTCCCTGTTACAAGAAGGTAGATGTTATGGACATTGTGTTTGCTACATAGTTAATGCATTCACTTAACCTACCTCTACACGTGACTTTGAGCAAGAGTGAGATAGAATAGAAAATTAGCATGAGGAAGACCATTAACTCACTGCCCCAGGTTCCAGGTAAGCACCAGACCCAGCAAGCCTGGGACACTTGCTGAAGGTCCCTTAGCTGGTCTAATGGCAGACCTGGAATTAAAGTCCAGTTATTCCAACAACCAACTCTGAGCACTCTCTGTAGTGTAAGGAGGGGTGGGACCAGTGCTTTCTTTGGCGCACATGTTGAAGTGAATAAGGGTTGGGGAATTGGGTGCAAGTCTGGTTCTCAGTGAATCACCTGCTGTTTCCCTCTGCTTGCTTTTTTTAAATTTTATTTATTTATTTTTGAGATAGAGTCCCACTCTGTTGCCAGGCTGGAGTGCAGGCTTACTGCAACCTCCGCCTCCCGAGTTCAAGTGATTCCCCTGCCTCAGCCTCCCGAGTAGCTGGGATTACAGGCACCAGTCACCACCCCCAGCTAATTTTTGTATTTTTAGTAGAGACGGGGTTTCATCCATGCTGGCCAGGCTGGTCTCAAACTCCTGACCTCAGGCGATCCACCCACCTCGGCCTCCCAAAGTGCTGGAATTATAGGTGTAAGCCATTGTGCCCAGCCTGCTTGGCTTTTTACTCTGAGTTCCGTGGCTTCCTTTGTTTAGAAACCCTAAACAGTTCAATTCTGATTGTGTCGTTTTAGGGTGGCCATTATAGAGTGGTTTTGATATGCTCCAGAGAAAGGAAAGAGAAAGAAAACTAACGTTGATATTCCCAGAGTTCACAGCCATTCTAAAACATTTGTTACTCTCCCCAGTCCAAAGATCAGGAAATTTCTTAGTTCTCAGTACCAACATATCCTCATCTTGGACTGGGGAGAGCAACAGATGTTTTTAGATATCAATCTTGATCTCCAGGGAGTGTGTGTCAGACCTCAGAGTTGGAATGACGGGCTCTTAGGAGACATTGTGGGGAGTGGGAGACTATCTGATTTTTGCTGTTGAATTTGGCCTTGGGAATTAGCTAAAGGCAGAAGTTTCCATTCCCCATCACAGACCAGAAGCACAAACCATAAATTGGACCAAAATTATACAAACTTTTGTTAGGATTCTAGAAACTTTGTACTATGCTAATTTTTGTTATCTGTATTAGATTCATTATTTGTCTTACATGTTTGTGATAAGCAACAATTCCTTTAAAATCAGAAGGACCTAATGACTTATCTTCTGAGATGACTAGGAAGGGAGGGGACGAGGGAAATGAGGGGACCTGGCGCTCAGGGGACAGTAAAGATCAGGACGGCTGAGTCACTGGAGCCTGCTGTAAAGGAAGAACGAAAGAGCCTAGAGGTATGCGCTTGAAAAGAGGCCCTGGGCTGAGTAAGAAGCAGAAAAGCTGTACGAAGTTCTCCGACAGGTGCAGGGCTGATGAGGGAGTCACTGTGGTTCACACCTGGGTGGGAACAACTAGTAAACCTCTCAAAACCTTCTTCCCATAAAGGGGGAGTTGGTGGATGCCAGGTTTGCTATGTGAATGGCATGCTGACTAAAAAGAGCCAGGGTCATCTGAGAGCATGACTGTTCCTGTTCAAGGCCACCTGGACAGTGGTCCGAGGCATCCGATAAATGTGCAGGAACATGTTACTTATTCTTCACTTGTTCTTCTCCTCTAAAACCAAGGACTGGTAGCCACTAGCCTGGGCAACTGGTACAAAAGTGAGTAACAGTTATCAAAAGCCATAGGCTTGATTCCACACGTTAATCTTTTACCCCCTGTGTTGTGTTCATTTGTGTTGCATTTATCATGCACCATACATTTAAGGGAAGTCATTTTTGAGGCACTCTAGTATCAACCTTTTTTTTTTTTTTTTTTAGACGAAGTCTTGCTGTGTGGCGCACTGCAACCTCCACCTCCCTGGTTCAAGCAATTCTCTGCCTCAGCCTCCTGAGTAGCTGAGATTACAGGCATGTGCCACCATGCCTGGCTAATTTTTGTTTTTGTTTTGTTTTGTTTTGAGATGGAGTCTCACTCTGTTACCCAGGCTAGAGCACAGTGGCACAATCTTGGCTCACTGCAATCTCCACCTCCCGGTTCAAGCGATTCTTCTGCCTCAGCCTCCCAAGTAGCTGGGACTACAGGTGCATAACACCATGCCCAGCTAATTTTTGTATTCTTACTAGAGATGGGGTTTCATCATCTTGGCCAGGCTGGTCTTGAACTCCTGACCTCGTGATCCATGCACTGCGGCCTCCCAAAATGTTGGGATTACAGGCGTGAGCCACCGCGCCTGTCCCAGTATCAACCTTTCTAACACACCACCTTCCAAGAAAAATCAAAGCTTTGGCCCACACCACCTTGCCTCTCCACTTTAGATAAACTCCCTTGTATCCACCCTCAATGTCTACTCTGCTTTCTCCCTTCCTCATGCTTGCCTGGCAAAACCCAATCCTGGTTAAATGAACTCTGTCACTCGGTGCCTGCATCTCTACAGCTGCACATGGCTAGAGAAACCACCCAACCGTGGGCAACTGGACTTATTTTAAATTCTTGGGAGCCAATGCCTAAGGTTCTCTTAGGCCCCTGGAGGAGCTCAGGCGGTTCTAACTTATTTCCCTGGTCAGCTCACTTTTCTGCCCTTTTAAATGACGCTCCTACAGCTCCTCCTCTCTCTCTCCAGACTTCCATCACATTCTCCCCTTCCTCACCCTCAGCTCAACATATTGCTTCTCATTTCACTAAGAAAGAAGTTGCCAGAAATTTCACAGACTGCCACCTCCACCTGCACTGTGCCCAAATAACTTGCCTTTCCTCCATTACCCTGGATGAATAGTGCATGAGCTAATAATTTGTTTTTTGAGACAGGGTCTCACTATGTTGCCCAGCCTGAGCTCAAGTGGTCCTCCCACCTGAGCCTCCCAAGTAGCTGGGATTATAGGCACAAGCCACTGTTCCCGGCATGAGCCAATGAATGGAAAGCCAACTCTTACTGTCCCTCCCTTTCCACCTACTGGAGAATACCATGATCTTTTTATCACATCCATTATTAATGCCCCCCACCTCCTGGATCAGTCCCGTCAGCATACACACACGCTGAACAGTCTCCCAAGTCACACACACACACACCCTTCTGAAACCCACTTTTGCCTCCAGCTGTTACCCCATTTCCTTTCTTCCTTTTACAGCAAAACTCCCCAAATGGGTTGTTAACACTCTGTGATCTCCACTTCCCCTCTTCTCATGCTCTCTTGAACCCACTACAGTGGGGTTTTTTTCCAGACCAATCCACTGAAACAGTTCTTGTCAAAGTCAGCAACCTGCACGTTTCTATGCTCCATGACCAGTTCACGGTTTCCTTCATGTTGGATCTACCAGCAGCATCTGCTATTCATCTCTGCCTGCATGAAACACTTATTTCACTTGGCTTATAGGTTATAACTTCCTTTTAGCTCTTCTCTGAACTTACCGGCCTCTCCTTCTTGGTATTCACTGGGATTCATCCTCATAGAGCTGACTTCTGCAGGTGGGAGGGGCCCAGGGCACCATCCTCTGACCTCTATTATTCTCAGCCTACATTCACTTCCTATGTGAACTTAGTGAATCTCACAGCTTTCAATGTCACTATAGGCCTGCAACTCCCACACTGCTGTCTCCAACCTGCACATCTCTACTGAATTCCATACTCCTGACTGCCTGCTGTACATCTCTGATGGGCCATATATCACAAGCTGTTCTGTGTTTGGCCTCCAGAAGGTATCTGTGAGTGAAGCCCAGCTCTTCTACTCGGCAGAAATACGTGCAAAAAAGACTTGACATATAAGGTCTGACTTCTAGCCTTAGAAAGGCCTCCCTGCAAGATTAACCTCTGGCTGGCGTCTGGGAACTTGGATTCCAGGAAGGACCTCTCTACTTTCAGAAATAAGAATCGATCACTATGCCTAAAGTGTTTGTACAAACAACATGACTTATGCTCAACAACTTTCCTTCTGGGAGTGTGAAATTTTGACATTTGGGCAGAGGGTGCCTACATGACCAGCCCCAGTTGAAAACCCTGGGTGCTGAGTCTCTAGTGAGCTTCCCTGATAGCCACCTTTTCACACGTTGTCACCACTCATTGCTGGAGGAATTAAATGTGTCCTGCGTGACTGCCCTGAGAAGCACGTGCCTGGCTTCCCCTGAACTTCTCCCTCTATGTCTTTTCCATTTGCTTATGTTGCTTTGTATCTGTCACTGTAATAAATCATAGCCATGAGTATCACTGTGTGCTGAGTCCTGCAAGTCCTCCTAGCAAATCATGAATCTGGGGGTGGCCTCAGGGATGCCAAACACATCTGAGCAGGTCACTGCAGCTTCCTGTGCCTTGGTTTCCTCATCTGTAAAGTCGGAATAATAATCACACCCAACTAAGCTATTGTGAGGATTAAATGAGTTAATACATGTAAAGAATTTAGAACTGTGCCTGGTTCGGGATAAACACCCAATAAATGTTACATTATCTCAAATACAAATGTTCAAGAACATAGATAATATAGGAACTGGGGTAAGAACCTGAATTTCCCTGTCTTACTATGGAAGTTACACTTTTGTCCTCTGTCAACCATTTAAGCTACTTGGGGTTCCACATTTAAACACTGATGTTTTTGGATGTCTGTTCCCTCCAAATCTCATGTTGAAATGTGATTCCCAATGTTGGAGGTGGAGCCTGGTGGGAGGTGATTGAATCATGGGGGTGGGTCCTTCATGAATGGCTAAGCACTGTCTCTTTGGTGATAAATGAGTTTATGGCTCAGTTCACAAGACCATGTCTTGTTTAAAAGCTCAGGACCTGCTCCTACTCCTGCCATGTGACACGCCTGCTCCGCCTTCACCTTCTGCCATGATTGTAAACTTCCTGAGGCCCTCAACAGAAGCAGATGCTTTCACCATGCTGCCTGTACACCCTGCAGAACCATGAGCCAATTAAGCCTCTTTTATTAAAATAAATTATACAGTCTAAGGTATTTCTTTATAGTAATGCAAACAGACTAAAACGAATACATTCATCTATGTGGGATGATTCAACTCTGTAAGCCACATATTGGTTTATCTATAGAAAA
This sequence comes from Piliocolobus tephrosceles, assembly GCF_002776525.5. NCBI lineage: Eukaryota > Metazoa > Chordata > Mammalia > Primates > Cercopithecidae > Piliocolobus > Piliocolobus tephrosceles. The sequence continues at coordinate 36,759,078 of NC_045438.1, forward strand.
AAGTGATTAAAAGTACATCAGTCAGTTTGTTTTCCTGAATAGTCACATAAATACCTGACAAAAATCAGCTATAATATAATTACAGGGCATTTTGTTGACTACTATCTATAACATTTTTATTCCACAAGGGCTTGATGAAGGGTAGAGATAGTTGTTTGAAAAATACACCTTTCACAGCCTATGTCTTCACTTAGCAAGCATTTGTGAAGCCTGCTTTGTGCAAAGCTCTATAAAGGCACTATGTTGCTGAGAAAAATCAGTATCTCAGAGAGCAACTATCATGGGTTTTCCAACTTCGCCACAGGAGCCACCTGCCAGACACCACTTACAGATACCAGACAGCTTCTTCCAGACTTCAGGAAATTCTAGACTAGACTTCTAGGTCATTTCTCAGACACACACATACACAACAAGGAAGTGAGGCTCATTAATCATCACGAAGTTCACATTGCTGTGCCCTACTTATCTTTCTCAGGTCTTTCTCCAGGCCTCTCTTGTCTTCTTGACCTAGGCCAGGCCTGTCACAGTCTACACGACCCATCTTCTCCCTTCTCTGTGTAAACATTTGTAACTCCACCCCTCCTTGATGCCCATCTGTGATTGGGGGAGCAGGTTCAAAAACTTATTTTCTAGGGAAACTGTGAATATGACATTTGTTCCTGCCTCTCACATAAGGAATATCAATTTATGAAGTTCACCTTACTCTGGCTTCCATCTTCCCTGTCCGTGGTAGCTCAGTGCGCGGGACCTGGGCTCTGAAATCAGTCTTTGTGGGAGCCCTTCAGCCCTTTGTGATCAGCAAGGGGAGACTGGGAGATGGAGAAAGGAGTCCAGGGGCCAACACTTGTGGATCTCCCCGTTTACAGAACGTCACGGTGATCTCATCTGAAGAAGTAAACCTCTGCTGAGGTGTGCATTTTGAGTAATGAATCGAGACAATTTTGTACCAGCCCTGGCAGGTCTCCCTGATTCTTACTCTCGCTCCTCCCCACTCCAAATGTATGCTCAACATAGCAGCCAATGATCCTTTTAAACCGTAAGTCAGAACATGTCACTCCTTGCTTGAAACCATGCGAAGGCTCCTCACCTTATTCTGAGGGAAAGCCAGAGGTCTTAGAGGCCCACACGGCCCTGCACGGCCCAGCTTCCTACTGACTGCATCTCCAGCTACCTTCCCTCTTGTTTCCTCTGCTGTAGCCCAGGCTCGTCCTAACACACATCAGGCCTATGCCTGCCTCTGTTCCCTGTTCTGACTGTACACTCTGCCTGGTCTTCCTCAATACCCACACGCTGGCTCCCTTGTTTCTTAAGGTCTGTGCTCAACCTTCTGATTCATTTCACTCTGCTTTATTTTTCCCCACAGTGCTTATCACCATCTGATATGCTACATATTTACTTGTTTATGTGTTTGCTGTCACTCTTCCTCACTAGTATGTCAGCCCCAGGAGGAGAGGAACTTGGTCTGCTTTGTTTGTTTCATCTGCAGTACCCAGAAGAGGTCTGGGTCTGTTACAGGTGCTCAGAAGGTTTTTTTGTTTGTTTGCTTTGTTTTATTATACTTTAAGTTCTAGGGTACATATGCACAATGTGCAGGTTTGTTACCTATGTATACATGCTCCACGTCAGTGTGCTGCACCTATTAACCCGTCATTTACATTAGGTATATCTCCTAATGCTATTCCTCCCCCTGCCTCCCACCCCACAACAGGCCCCAGTGTGTGATGTTCCCTTTCTTGTGTCCAAGTGTTCTAATTGTTCAATTCCCACCTATGAGTGAGAACATGCAGTGTTTGGTTTTCTGTCCTTGTGACAGTTTGCTCAGAACGATGGTTTCCAGCTTCATCCATGTCCCTATAAAGGACATGAACTCATCCTTTTTTATGGCTGCATAGTATTCCATGGTGTATATGTGCCACATTTTCTTAATCCAGCCTATCATTGATGGACTTTTGGGTTAGTTCCAAGTCTTTGCTATTGTGAATAGTGCCACAATAAACATATGTGTACATGTCTCTTTGTAGCAGCATGATTTATAATCCTTTGGGTATATACCCAGTAATGGGATGGCTGGGTCATATGGTACATCTAGTTCTAGATCCTTGAGGAATCGCCATACTGTTTTCCACAATGGTTGAACCAGTTTACAGTCCCACCAACAGTGCAAAAGTGTTCCTATTTCTCCACATCCTCTCCAGCATCTGTTGTTTCCTGACATTTTAATGATCACCATTCTAACTGGTGTGAGATGGTATCTCATTGTGGTTTTGATTTGCGTTTCTCTGATGACCAGTGATGATGAGCATTTTTTCATATGTCTGTTGGCTGCATAAATGTCTTCTTTTGAGAAGTGTCCGTTCATATCCTTTGCCCACTTTTCGATGGGGTTGTTTGCTTTTTTCTTGTAAATTTGTTGGTTCTTTGTAGATTCTGGATATTAGCCCTTTGTCAGATGGGTAGATTGTAAAAATGTTCTCCCATTCTGTAGGTTGCCTGTTCTCTCTGATGGTAGTTTCTTTTGCTGTGCAGAAGCTCTTTAGTTTAATTAGATCCCATTTGTCATTGGCAAACACCATTGCTTTTGGTGTTTTAGTCATGAAGTCCTTTCCCATGCCTATGTCCTGAAAGGTATTGCCTAGGTTTTCTTCTAGGGTTTTATGGTTTTAGGTCTAACATTTAAGTTTTTAATCCATCTTGAATTAATTTTTGTATAAGGTGTAAGGAAGGGATGCAGTTTCAGCTTTCTGCATATGGCTAGCCAGTTTTCCCAGCACCATTTATTAAATAGGGAATCCTTTCCCCATTTCTTGTTTTTGTCAGGTTTGTCAAAGATCAGATGGTTGTAGATGTGTGGTATTATTTCTGAGGGCTCTGTTTTGTTCCATTGGTCTATATCTCTGTTTTGGTACCAGTTCCATGCTGTTTTGGTTACTGTAACCTTGTAGTATAGTTTGAAGTCAGATAGCATGATGCTTCCAGCTTTGTTCTTTTGGCTTAGGATTGTCTTGGCAATGTGGGCTCTTTTTTGGTTCCATATAAACTTTAAAGCAGTTTATTCCAATTCTGTGAAGAAAGTCATTGGTAGCTTGATGGGAATGGCATTGAATCTATAAATTACCTTGGGCAGTATGCCCATTTTCACGACATTGATTCTTCCTATCCATGAGCATGCAATGTTCTTCCATTTGTTTGTGTTCTCTTTTATTTCATTGAGCAGTGGTTTGTAGTTCTCCTTAAAGAGGTCCTTCATATCCCTTGTAAGTGAATTCCTAGGTATTTTATTCTCTTTGAAGCAATTGTGAATGGGAGTTCACTCCTGATTCGGTTCTCTGTTTGTCTGTTATTTGTGTATAGGAGTGCTTGTGATTTTTCCACATTGATTTTGTGTCCTAAGACTTTGCTGAAGTTGTTTATCAGCTTAAGGAAATTTTGGGCTGAGATGATAGGGTTTTCTAAATATGCAATCATGTCATCTGCAAACAGGGACAATTTGACTTCCTCTTTTCCTAATTGAATACCCTTTATTTCTTTCTCCTGCCTGATTGCCCTGGCCAGAACTTCCAACACTATGTTGAATAGGAGTGGTGAGAGAGGGCATCCCTGTCTTGTGCCAGTTTTCAAAGAGAATGCTTCCAATTTTTGCCCATTCAGTAAGATGTTGGCTGTGGGTTTGTCATAAATAGCTCTTATTATTTTGAGATATGTCCCATCAATACCCAGTTTATTGAGAGTTTTTAGCATGAAGTGCTGTTGAATTTTTTCAAAGGACTTTTCTTCGTCTATTGAGATAATCATGTGGTTTTTGTCATTGGTTCTGTTTATATGATGGATTACGTTTATTGATTTGCATATGTTGAACCAGCCTTGCATCCCAGGGATGAAGCTCACTTGATCGTGGTGGATAAGCTTTTTGATGTGTTGCTGGATTAGGTTTGCCAGTATTTTATTGAGGATTTCTGCATCGATGTTCATCATGGATATTGGTCTAAAATTCTCTTTTTCTGTTGTGTCTCTGCCAGGCTTTAGTATCAGAATGATGCTGACCTCATAAAATGAGTTAGGGAGGATTCCCTCTTTTTCTATTGATGGGAATAGTTTCAGAAGGAATGGTACCAGCTCTTCTTTGTATCTCTGGTAGAATTCAGCTGTGAATCCACCTGGTCCTGAGCTTTTTTTGGTTGGTAGGCTACTAATTATTGCCTCAATTTCAGAGCCTGTTATTGGTCTATTCAGGGATTAAACTTTTTTCTGGTTTAGTCTTGGGAAGGTGTATGTGTCCAGGAATTTATCCATTTCTTCTAGATTTTCTAGTTTATTTGTGTAGAGGTGTTTATAGTAATCCCTGATGGTAGTTTGTATTTCTGTGGGATCAGTGGTGATGTTCCCTTTATCATTTTTTAATGCATCTATTTGATTCTTCTCTCTTTTCTTCTTTATTAGTCTTGCTAGCAGTCTATCAATTTTGTTAATCTTTTCAAAAAACCAGCACCTGAATTCATTTATTTTTTGAAGGGTTTTTCTTGTCTCTATCTCCTTCAGTTCTGCTCTGATCTTAGTTATTTCTTGCCTTCTGCTAGCTTTTGAATGTGTTTGCTCTTGCTTCTCTAGTTCTTTTAATTGTAATGTTAGAGTGTCAATTTTAGATCTTTCCTGCTTTCTCCTGTGGGCATTTAGTGCTATAAATTTCCCTCTACACACTGCTTTAAATGTGTCCCAGAGATTCTGGTATATTGTGCCTTTGTTCTCATTGGTTTCAAAGAACATCTTTATTTCTGCCTTCATTTCGTTATGTACCCAGTAGTCATTCAGGAGCAGCTTGTTCAGTTTCCATGTCGTTGAGCGGTTTTGAGTGAGTTTCTTAATCCTGAGTTCTAGTTTGATTGCACTGTGGTCTGAGAGACAGTTTGTTATAATTTCTGTTCTTTTGCATTTGCTGAGGAGTGCTTTACTTCCAACTATGTGGTCAATTTTCTAATAAGTGCGATGTGGTGCTGAGAAGAATGTATATTCTGTTGATTCGGGGTGGAGAGCTCTGTAGATGTCTATTAGGTCTGCTTGGTGCAGAGCTGAGTTCAATTCCTGGATATCCTTGTTAACTTTCTGTCTTGTTGATCTGTCTAATGTTGACAGTGGGGTGTTAAAGTCTCCCATTATTATTGTGTGGGAGTCTAAGTCTCTTTGTAGGTCTCTAAGGACTTGCTTTATGAATCTGGGTGCTCCCGTATTGGGTGCATATATATTTAGGATAGTTAGCTCTTCTTGTTGAATTGATCCCTTTACCATTATGTAATGGCCTTCTTTGTCTCTTTTGATCTTTGTTGTTTTAAAGTCTGTTTTATCAGAGACTAGGATTGCAACCCCTGCTCTTTTTTTTTGTTTGTTTTGTTTTTTTGTTGTTGTTGTTTTCCATTTGCTTGGTAGATCTTCCTCCATCCCTTTATTTCGAGCCTATGTGTGCCCCTGTGTGTGAGATGGGTCTCCTGAACACAGCACACTGATAGGTCTTGGCTGTTTATCCAATTTCCCAGTCTGTGTCTTTTAATTGGAGCACTTAGCCCATTTACATTTAAGGTTAATATTGTTATGTGTGAATTTGATCCTGTCATTTTGATGTTAGTTGGTTATTTTGCTCATTAGTTGATGCCGTTTCTTCTTAGCATCAATGGTCTTTACACTTTGGCATGTTTTTACATTGGCAGTACCAGTTGTTCCTTTTCTTGTTTAGTGCTCCCTTCCGGAGTTCTTGTAAGGCAGGCCTGGTGGTGACAAAATCTCTCAGCATTTGCTTGTCTATAAAGGATTTTATTTCTCCTTCAGTTATGAAGCTTAGTTTGGTTGGATATGAAATTCTGGGTTGAAAATCATTTTCTTTAAGAATGTTGAATATTGGCCCCCACTCTCTTCTGACTTGTAGAATTTCTGCCAAGAGATCCACTGCTGAAGGTGGGCTTCCCTTTGTGGGTAACCTAAACTTTCTCTCTGGCTGCCCTTAATATTGTTTCCTTCATTTCTACTTTGGTGAATCTGACAGTTATGTGTCTTGGAGTTGCTCTTCTTGAGGAGTATCTTTGTGGTGTTCTCTGTATTTCCTGAATTTCAATGTTGGCCCGCCTTGCTAGGTTGGGGAAGTTCTCCTAGATAATATCCTGAAGAGTGTTTTCCAACTTGGTTCCATTTTCCCCATCACTTTCAGGTACACCAATCAGACGTAGATTTGGTCTTTTCACATATTCCCATATATCTTGGAGGCTTTGTTCATTTCTTTTTACTCTTTTTTCTCTAAACCTCTCTTCTCACTTCATTTCATTCATTTGATCTTCAATCACTGATACCCTTTCTTCCACTTGATCGAATCAGCTACTGAAGCTTGTGCATGTGTCATGTAGCTCTTCCTCCATGGCTTTCAGCTCCATAAGGTCGTTTAAGGTCTTCTCTATGCTGTTTATTCTGGTTAGCCATTCATCTAATCTTTTGTCAAGGTTTTTAGCTTCTTTGTGATGGGTTCAAACATCCTTCTTTAGCTGGAAAAAGTTGATTGTTACTGATCATCTGAAGCCTTCTCTCAACTCATCAAAATCATTCTCTTCCAGCTTTGTTCCATTGCTGGCAAGGAACTGCGATCCTTTGGATGAGAAGAGGTGCTCTGATTTTTAGAATTTTCAGCTTTTCTGCTCTGGTTTCTCCCCATCTTTGTGGTTTTATCTACCTTTGGTCTTTGATGATGGTGACATACAGATGGGGTTTTGGTGTGGATGTCCTTTCTGTTTGTTAGTTTTCCTTCTAACAGTCAGGACTCTCAGCTGCAGGTCTGTTGGAGTTTGCTGGAGGTCCACTCCAGACCCTGTTTGCCTAGTATCACCAGCGGAGGCTGCAGAAAAGTGAATATTGCAGAACAGCAAATGTTGCTGCCTGATCCTTCCTCTGGAAGCTTCGTCTTAGAGGGGCACCTGGCTGTATGAGGTGTCAGTCGTCCACTACTGGGAGGTGTCTGCCAGATGGGCTACTTGGGGGTCTGGGACCCACTTGAGGAGGCAGTCTGTCCATTCTCAGATCTCAAACTCCATGCTGGGAGAACCACTACTCTCTTCAAAACTGTCAGACAGGGACATTTAAGTCTGCAGAAATTTCTGCTGCTTTTTGTTCCACTCAGAAGGTTTTTATTGTGTGCATGAATAAGTGAATGAATGTTCAAGCCCTCACAAATCCACAACTAAATTCCCATTTCAAAATGATCTCTTAGTCACAAATTCATTCCTAAGCATTTAGTGCTTATTACCTACCCAAAACTGGGTAGGAAATAAGTGAAAAAGCTGGAGTAAAATAGACATTCTTGGAGAATGACTTTGTACACAGAATCTTACATATTTCTCGAAACAGAGTTGGTAGCTAGGAGTTTTAAAAGATCCTGAAATTGACCGGGTGCAGTGGCTCATGTCTATAATCCCAGCACTTTGGGAGGTTGAGGCAGGTAGATCACTTGAGGCTAGGAGCCAGAGACCAGCCTGGCTAACATGATGAAACCTTGTGTCTACTAAAAAATACAAAAATTAGCTGAGCATGGTGGCACGCACCTTAGTCCCAGCTACTGAGGAGGCTGAGGCATGCGAATCACTTGAGCCTGGGAAGCAGAAGTTGCAGTGAGCTGAGATCATGCCACTGCACTCCAGCCTGGGTGACAGAGTGAGACTCTGCCTCAAAAAGAAAAAAAGATCTTGAAATTATCACAATACAACTTTATGTAGGTACCTGATGCTAATGCCAGAAATTCTGAAGCTAACTTTGTTCTCTTAAGGTAGTCTCCCCTTAGCAAGTCTAGCTTGTATTTTAGTTAAGGTCAAGGATTTATATGAGTAGCACAGATTTCAAATATTCTATCCCAATATCCTCATATTTTTTAGATAAGGTTCTAAATTTTTGTTTCAGAAATATGGAGTCATAACTATAACACAAATATGAGTTTAAGGATAGATTTTGGTGGAAAAGGAGGTTTAGGGATGGAAAGAACTGGAGGAATTATGCATCACATATAGGAAAAAGAAATGGAAGCCAGTTTAACAGGTCTATCTGGTTCAGCAAATATTTATTAATCACCTTCAGTGTGCATAAGCCTGTTATCCTTGAGAGAAGGAAAATGCGTACAGCAAGCCCACATTCACTCCTGATTTCTGCTTGGAAGGACTACTAAACTTCTCCCAAGGGAAGTGGCCTAAATGGATATCATTCTTGCCAGTCAGAGAAAACTGGGATTGGGGTCTGTGCTGCTGATGCAGGTGGAATTTGTGGACAGGGTAACAGACAGAAGGGCGCTGGACAAGGAAGGAGCCCCAGAAATATGCATAGGATTTTCTCAAGTCTTTGCCAAATACTGAGCTGTATTTAAGCACAGTAGACAGCTGAAGGCCTAGCAGAAAACAGCTTCATGAAGACTGAGAGGTGAATCCAGATTTTAGAGACTGTACAATGTTAGGAGGCATTGGAATTTCAACAGCCAAAATAAGAAAATCTCATGATCACCCCAAGTACTCAGATGAGTCTCAGAAAGGCCATGGTAGAACTAGGGATCAGGCTCTAGAGTAAGGGCTATTCTAGAATTACCTAAGCAAAACCAATAATCTAATCTCATCAGGATCAAGGTAGTCTACCAAGAAGTTAATTGCCTACCTGGACACAAGTAAACAATCTTAATTGGAAAAAATACCCTGACTTTCAATGATGTTGCATTCACAATCTCCAACAAACAATGAAAAACAAATCACTAGACATGTAAAGAAGAAGAAAAACGTGATCCAAAATCAGGAGGAAAAATGGTAAATTGAATATATATATATATACACACATGGATTTTTTTTTTTTTTTTTTTTTTTTTGAGACAGGGTCTTGCTTTGTCACCTAGGTTGGAGTGCAGGGGTACAATCTCAGCTTACTGCAACCTCCATCTCCTGGGTTCAAGAGATTCTCTTGCCTCAGCCTCCCAAATAGCTGGGATTACAGGTACATGCCACCACACCCAGCTAATTTTTGTATTTTTAGTAGAGATGGGGTTTCACCATGTTGGCCAGGCTGGTCTTGAACTCCTGACCTCAGGTGATCCCCCCCGCCTCAGCCTCCCAAAGTGCTGGGATTATAGGCATGAGCCATTGCACCTGACCTGGCAGTTAGAGATTTTAAAACAGCTTTTATAAACATGTATAAGGATTTAAAGAAAAACATAAACACAGTAATAAAGAAAACATTTTTAAAGAAACAAATGTGACTTTTAAAGCTAAAAATACTATAAACAAAATTTAAAATTTACTATAATAGCTTTAGAGCAGATTAGATACTGCAGAAGGAGAGACTAGCACACGTAAGCAGAGAACATGCAGATAAACCGTTAAGTTGGCTTTTCCTCAGAAATAACACAAGCAAGATGAAAATGAAACATCTTTAAAGTATAGGAAGGAAAAAGACTGTCTACCTAAAATTTAATATTCAGTAAAAATATTCATCAGAAATTAAAGTCAAATTTAAAAGTTTTAGATAAAATGTGAGAGAATTTATTGTCAATAGACAACAAAAATGGTAAAGGAAGCATTTCAGGTTGAGGGGAAACAATGCTATGAAAACTCAAACCTGCATGAAGAACTAAACTTGCTGAAAATGGTGAGTATGAGCAAATATAAGACTTTTTCATGTTTCTTAATTTACTTAAAATACAATAGATAGTTTAAAGCAAAAAATAATAGCAATGTTTTGTGGGAATTATATGTAGGAATAAAATGTATGATAAAAACAGCATACAGGATATGTGGGACAAGAGAGATATTAAAAACATTAATGTCTTTTTAATGGCACATATTAAATGGAATTATGCAACTTAAATCTTTTTGCATTATGTATAAAATGATTTAATATTAATCAGAAGTAGACTAATAAGTTAAGAATGCATATTGTAATTCTTAATGCAACCCACTTTATAAAAGGCATATTTTTAAGTATTCTATTTTATTTCTACCATTGGCTTTTTTGCTAATTAAAAGAAGTCAATTGTAGAAATAAAATACAATGCTTAAAATTACCTTATTGATCAAAAAGAAGGTGGAAAAAAGAAAAAGTAAAAATAAAACTGATGGAAAAAATAGAAAACAAATAGTGTGTACTCAGCCATATCAATAATCACATTAAATGTAAATACAATTAACACTGAAATTAAAAGGGAGACATTGTCAGAGTACATTAAAAAGCAATCCCCAACAGCTTGCTGGGTGAGATTAGAGATGCAAATTAAAAGAAAAAGGATGGGGAAAAATACGCCAAGAAAGTACTAATTATAAGAACGTTACAGTGGCTACATTAGTATCAGACAAAATAAACACCAAGACATATGGCAATATTAGAGACAGAGAAGGATATTTTATCATAATAAAAAGGTCTTTATGTATACCTAATGACAAAACTTCAAAATATATGAAGCAAAAACTGACAGTACTACAGGGAAAAACAAATCCACAATTATAGTTGGTTATTTGAGCACTTCTCTCTAACTGAGAGGAAAAGTTAGTAACATCATTAAGGATATGGACGATCTGAATAATGCCATCAGACCATTTAACTAACTAATGGATATTTCTAGACTATTTCCCATAAAACGTCCAGGTTCTTTTCACATGCACATAGAACTATACCAAGATAGACCATATACTGGTCAATAAAATAAGTTTCAACAAATTTAACAGATGTGATATCATACAAAATACATTTTATGAAAACAAAAAGAATTAAGTTAGAATTTTTTTCAAAAGATATCTACTAAGTACAATGTGGTATCCTAGATTGGATCCTGGAGTAAAGACATTAGTAGAAAAAACTGATAAAATCTGAATCTAGAAATAGTAATATAATAATGTTGATTTTTTTTAGTATTGACAAATGTACCATGGTAATGTAAAATGTTATCTCTGGGGAAACTGAGTGACAGGCATCCAGAAACTATCAGTTATATTTCTGCAGCTTTTCTGTAAATCTACAACTATTCTAAAATAAAACTTTTTAAAAAACCAGTTTTTTTTTTCAAATCTCCAAATATTTGGACAGTAAGCAATACCATTACAAATATCCCATGGCTGAAATAAAAAATCACAAGGGGTATTAGAAAATATTAGAATTAAAATTCTCTTTTTTTGTTGTGTCTCTGCCAGGCTTTGGTATCAGGATGATGCTGGCCTCATAAAATGAGTTAGGGAGGATTCCCTCTTTTTCTATTGATTGGAATAGTTTCAGAAGGAATGGTACCAGCTCCTCCTTGTACCTCTGGTAGAATTCAGCTGTGAATCCATCTGGTCCTGGGCTTTTTTTGGTGGGCAGGCTATTAATTGTTGCCTCAATTTCAGAGGCTGCTATTGGTCTATTCAGGGATTCAACTTCTTCCTGGTTTAGTCTTGGAAGAGTGTACGTGTCCAGGAAATTATCCATTTCTTCTAGATTTTCTAGTTGATTTGCGTAGAGGTGTTTATAGTATTCTCTGATGGTAGTTTGTATTTCTGTGGGGTCGGTGGTGATATCCCCTTTATCATTTTTTATTGCATCTATTTGATTCCTCTCTCTTTTCTTCTTTATTAATCTTGCTAGTGGTCTGTCAATTTTGTTGATCTTTTCAAAAAACCAACTCCTGGATTCATTGATTTTTTGGAGGGTTTTTTGTGTCTCTATCTCCTTCAGTTCTGCTCTGATCTTAGTTATTTCTTGCTTTCTGCTAGCTTTTGAATGTGTTTGCTCTTGCCTCTCTAGTTCTTTTAATTGTGATGTTAGAGTGTCAATTTTAGATCTTTCCTGCTTTCTCTTGTGGGCACTTAGTGCTATAAATTTCCCTCTACATACTGCTTTAAATGTGTCCCAGAGATTCTGGTATGTTGTATCTTTGTTCTCATTGGATTCAAAGAACATCTTTATTTCTGCTTTCATTTCGTTATGTACCCAGTAGTCATTCAGGAGCAGGTTGTTCAGTTTCCATGTAGTTGAGCGGTTTTGATTGAATTTCTGAGTCCTGAGTTCTAGTTTGATTGCACTGTGGTCAGAGAGACAGTTTGTTATAATTTCTGTTCTTTTACATTTGCTGAGGAGTGCTTTACTTCCAATTATGTGGTCAATTTTGGAATAAGTGTGATGTGGTGCTGAGAAGAATGTATATTCTGTTGACTTGGGGTGGAGAGTTCTATAGATGTCTATTAGGTCCGCTTGGTGCAGAGATGAGTTCAATTCCTGGATATCCTTGTTAACTTTCTGTCTCGTTGATCTGTCTAATGTTGACAGTGGAGTGTTGAAGTCTCCCATTATTATTGTATGGGAGTCTAAGTCTCTTTGTAAGTCTCTAAGGACTTGCTTTATGAATCTGGGTGCTCCTGTATTAGGTGCATATATATTTAGGATAGTTAGCTCTTCCTGTTGGATTGATCCCTTTACCATTATGTAATGGCCTTCTTTGTCTCTTTTGATCTTTGATGGTTTAAAGTCTGTTTTATCAGAGACTAGGATTGCAACCCCTGCTTTTTTTTGTTCTCCATTTGCTTGGTAGATCTTCCTCCATCCTTTTATTTTGAGCCTATGTATGTCTCTGCATGTGAGATGGGTCTCCTGAAGACAGCAGACTGATGGGTCTTGACTCTTTATCCAGTTTGCCAGTCTGTGTCTTTTAATTGGAGCATTTAGTCCATTTACATTTAAGGTTAATATTGTTATGTGTGATCTTGATCCTGCCATTATGATATTAACTGGTTATTTTGCTCATTAGTTGATGCAGTTTCTTCCTAGGCTCGATGGTCTTTACATTTTGGCATGTTTTTGCAGTGGCTGGTACCGGTTGTTCCTTTCCATGTTTAGGGCTTCCTTCAGGGTCTCTTGTAAGGCAGGCCTGGTGGTGACAAAATCTCTAAGCATTTGCTTATCTGTAAAGAATTTTATTTCTCCTTCACTGATGAAACTTAGTTTGGCTGGATATGAAATTCTGGGTTTAAAATTCTTTTCTTTAAGAACGTTGAATATTGGCCCCCACTCTCTTCTGGCTTGTAGAGTTTCTGCCGAGAGATCTGCTGTCAGTCTGATGGGCTTCCCTTTGTGGGTAACCCGACCTTTCTCTCTGGCTGCCCTTAAGATTTTTTCCTTCATTTCAACTTTGGTGAATCTGGCAATTATGTGTCTTGGAGTTGCTCTTCTGGAGGAGTATCTTTGTGGCGTTCTCTGTATTTCCTGAATTTGAATGTTGGCCTGGCCTGCTAGGTTGGGGAAGTTCTCCTGGATGATATCCTGTAGAGTGTTTTCCAATTTGGTTCCATTTTCCCCCTCACTTTCAGGCACCCCAATCAGACGTAGATTTGGTCTTTTGACATAATCCCATACTTCTTGCAGGCTTTGTTCATTTCTTTTTCTTCTTTTTTCTTTTGGTTTCTCTTCTCGCTTCATTTCATTCATTTGATCCTCAATCGCTGATACTCTTTCTTCCAGTTGATCGAGTCGGTTACTGAAGCTTGTGCATTTGTCACGTATTTCTCGTGTCATGGTTTTCACCTCTGTCATTTCGTTTATGACCTTCTCTGCATTAATTAGTCTAGCTGTCAATTCTTCCACTTTTTTTTCAAGATTTTTAGTTTCTTTGCGCTGGGTGCGTAATTCCTCCTTTAGCTCTGAGAGGTTTGATGGACTGAAGCCTTCTTCTCTCATCTCATCAAAATCATTCTCTGACCAGCTTTGATCCGTTGCTGGCGATGGGCTGTGCTCCTTTGCAGGAGGAGATGCGCTCTTATTTTTTGAATTTCCAGCTTTTCTGCCCTGCTTTTTCCCCATCTTTGTGGTTTTATCTGTCACTGGTCTTTGATGATGGTGACGTACTGATGGGGTTTTGATGTAGACCAATCTCCCTGATGAACATCGATGCAAAAATCCTCAATAAAATACTGGCAAACCGGATTCAGCAGCACATCAAAAAGCTTATCCACCATGATCAAGTGGGCTTCATCCCTGGGATGCAAGGCTGGTTCAACATTCGCAAGTCAATCAACGTAATCCAGCATATCAACAGAACCAAAGACAAGAACCACATGATTATCTCAATAGATGCAGAAAAGGCTTTTGACAAAATTCAACAGCCCTTCATGCTAAAAACGCTCAACAAATTCGGTATTGATGGAACGTACCTCAAAATAATAAGAGCTATTTATGACAAACCCACAGCTAATATCATACTGAATGGGCAAAAACTGGAAAAGTTCCCTTTGAAAACTGGCACAAGACAGGGATGCCCTCTCTCACCACTCCTATTCAACATAGTGTTGGAAGTTCTGGCTAGGGCAATCAGGCAAGAGAAAGAAGTCAAGGGTATTCAGTTAGGAAAAGAGGAAGTCAAATTGTCCCTGTTTGCAGATGACATGATTGTGTATTTAGAAAACCCCATCGTCTCAGCCCAAAATCTTCTTCAGCTGATAAGCAACTTCAGCAAAGTCTCAGGATACAAAATTAATGTGCAAAAATCACAAGCATTCTTATACACCAGTAACAGACAAGCAGAGAGCCAAATCAGGAATGAACTTCCATTCACAATTGCTTCAAAGAGAATCAAATACCTAGGAATCCAACTTACAAGGGATGTAAAGGACCTCTTCAAGGAGAACTACAAACCACTGCTCAGTGAAATCAAAGAGGACACAAACAAATGGAAGAACATACCATGCTCATGGATAGGCAGAATCAATATTGTGAAAATGGCCATACTGCCCAAGGTAATTTATAGATTCAATGCCATCCCCATCAAGCTACCAATGAGTTTCTTCACCGAATTGGAAAAAACTGCTTTAAAGTTCATATGGAACCAAAAAAGAGCCCGTATTGCCAAGACAATCCTAAGTCAAAAGGACAAAGCCGGAGGCGTCATGCTACCTGACTTCAAACTATACTACAAGGCTACAGTAACCAAAACAGCATGGTACTGGTACCAAAACAGAGATATAGACCAATGGAACAGAACGGAGCCTTCAGAAATAATGCCACACATCTACAACCATCTGATATTTGACAAACCTGAGAAAAACAAGAAATGGGGAAAGGATTCCCTATTTAATAAATGGTGCTGGGAAAATTGGCTAGCCATAAGTAGAAAGCTGAAACTGGATCCTTTCCTTACTCCTTATACGAAGATTAATTCAAGATGGATTAGAGACTTAAATGTTAGACCTAATACCATAAAAACCCTAGAAGAAAATCTAGGTAGTACCATTCAGGACATAGGCATGGGCAAGGACTTCATGTCTAAAACACCAAAAGCAACGGCAGCAAAAGCCAAAATTGACAAATGGGATCTCATTAAACTAAAGAGCTTCTGCACAGCAAAAGAAACTACCATCAGAGTGAACAGGCAACCTACAGAATGGGAGAAAATTTTTGCAATCTACTCATCTGACAAAGGGCTAATTTCCAGAATCTACAAAGAACTCAAACAAATATACAAGAAAAAAACAAACAACCCCATCCAAAAGTGGGGAAAGGATATGAACAGACATTTCTCAAAAGAAGACATTCATACAGCCAACAGACACATGAAAAAATGCTCATCATCACTGGCCATCAGAGAAATGCAAATCAAAACCACAATGAGATACCATCTCACACCAGTTAGAATGGCAATCATTAAAAAATCAGGAAACAACAGGTGTTGGAGAGGATGTGGAGAAATAGGAACACTTTTACACTGTTGGTGGGATTGTAAACTAGTTCAACCATTATGGAAAACAGTATGGCGATTCCTCAAGGATCTAGAACTAGATGTACCATATGACCCAGCCATCCCACTACTGGGTATATACCCAAAGGATTATAAATTATGCTACTACAAAGACACATGCACACGTATGTTTATTGCGGCACTATTCACAATAGCAAAGACTTGGAATCAACCCAAATGTCCATCAGTGACAGACTGGATTAAGAAAATGTGGCACATATACACCATGGAATACTATGCAGCCATAAAAAAGGATGAGTTTGCGTCCTTTGTAGAGACATGGATGCAGCTGGAAACCATCATTCTTAGCAAATTATCACAAGAAGAGAAAACCAAACACCGCATGTTCTCACTCATAGGTGGGAACTGAACAATGAGCTCACTTGGACTCGGGAAGGGGAACATCACACACTGGGGCCTATCATGGGGAGGGGGGAGGGGGGAGGGATTGCATTGGGGAGTTATACCTGATATAAATGATGAATTGATGGGTGCTGACGAGTTGATGGGTGCAGCACACCAACATGGCACATGTATACATATGTAACCTGCACGTTATGCACATGTACCCTAGAACTTAAAGTATAATAAAAAAAAAAAAAAAAAAAAAAGAAAATATTAGAATTAAATGACAATCGCAACATTTTTAAATTTGTGGAATTTACTCCTTTACTTAGAAGTTTGGATCTGTAAATGCTTAATTAGAAAAGAATGAAGGTCAAAAATCAATGATCTACCCTTCTTCAAGCAGCCAAAAATATAAGAACAAATTAAACCCAAAGTAACTAGAAAGAAGGAAGCAATAAAAAGTGGAAATCAATGACATAGAAAATAGACAAAAGAGAAACATCAACCAAGCCAGAAATCATTTCTTTGAAAAGTTAAACAAAATGAATAATCTCCTAGCAATACCATTCAAGAAAAAAAGGAAAACACAAGCCATCAATATTAGGAATGAAAGAGGGAACATGATTATAGAGTCTATAGACACTAAAGGACAATAAAGAAATGTATGTCAGTAAATTTGTATGCCAGTAGATTAAATTATTTGACAAATACAAATTAACAAAACTAATACAAGAAGAAATAGAAAGTCTGAAAAATCCTATATCTGTTCAGGAAAATGAATTCATAGTTTAAATCCTCCCCACAAAGATAACTTCAACCTCAGATGTGTTTACCAGTGAATTTTATCAAACATTTAAGGACTAAATATTACCAGTCATACACAGTCTTTTCAGAATATAGAGAAGAGAACATTTCTCAACCTGTTTTACGAGACCAGAGTGTCCCTCACACCAAAATCAGACAAATATATTACTAAAAAAAGAAAACTGAAGAGCAATATTCCTCATAATAATAAATGCAAAAATCCTTAACAAAATACTAGCAAATTCATAAATCACAGAAATAAGAATATAACATGATCAGGTAGGATTTTTCCCCCAGGAACGCAAGGTTGATTTAACATTGGAAAATTAATAGATCAATGTAATTCACTACGTTAACAAAAAAAGGGGAAGCATATAAACATCTTAATCATTGCAGATGAAGCATTTGCCAAATTCAACACCTATTCATCATAAAACACACAGCATATTAAAAATATAAGGAAACTTCCTCATTTTGATTTTTGAGGAAAGATCTAAAACCCTAAAAGTGTCATCACAGTTAATGACAAAAGCTTAAGTCATGCTAAGATTGGGAAGAAGGCACAATGTCCACTGCACACCATTTTTATTCAATATTGCACTGGAAGTCTTAGTGCAATGAAGCAAGACCATGAAACAAACATAAAGGATCAAGGCTTTCCACACTAACTAGAGAGGCATCCATACGGTCCGGTTCTATATTCCCTTCATAACTTAAAGGGAAACTCACATGATGGCCAGAGCCCTTGATGTCCTTCAAATGAAGAAGTATGTCCTCAACTATCTTGCAGCAGTAACTGACTTACATTGCACCAATCTTGACTTCCAAATGCAACAGTATATCTACAAAAGGAAAAATGATGGCTTCTACATCACAAATCTGAAGAGGACCTGGTAGAAGCATCGTGCTATTGTTGCCATTGAATACCCTGCCAATTTCAATGTCATATCATCCACGAATGCTGGCCAGCAGGCTGTGCTGAAGTTGCTGCTGCCACTGGAGTCACTCCTATTGCTGGCCACTTTACTCCTGAACCTTCACTAACCAGATCTAGGCAGCCTTCCAAGAACTGCGTCTTCTGGTGGTTACTGGCCCCAGGGCTGACCACCAGCTGCTCACAGAGTCTTATGTTCACCCACCTATCAACCATTGCTCTGTTTGACAGATTCTCTTCTGCACTGTGTGGACATTGCAATCCCATGTAACAACAGGGGCTCTCACTCAGTGGGTCTGATGTGGTGGAGGCTGACCCAGGAAGGTCTACACATGCGTGGCACTATCTCCCATAAGCACTCATGGGAAGAGGTCATGCCTGATATTTGCTTCTACAGAGATCCTGAGCACATTGAAAAGGAAGAGTAGGCTGCCACTGAAAAAGCTGCGGCCAAGGATGAATTTCAGGGTGAATGGACTGCTCCACCTCGTGAGTGCACCACTACTCAGGCTGACTGGTCTAAAGACGTAGGCACAGAGGGCACCTGCACGTCTTTAGACATGCAGGTCCCTACTCAGACTGAAGCATTCAGCCTGCCATGGAAGACTGGTCTGCAGCTCTCACTGCTCAGGCTGCTGAATGGGTAGGAACAACCACTGAGTGTTCCTAAGCTGTTCTTTCACAGACTCTTAAGGAAAATAGAAATAAGGTTGATGGAAAATAAACATTAGTTTCGAAATAAATAAGAATGACTCAAAAGAAGATGTGATTATTTATATAGGAAAATCTCAATATATTAAACAAAAAAACTTAGTTATGTTAGCAAAGTCACAGAATATAAGATGTAGCAAAGTCACAGAATATAAGATGCAAAATTGAGTTGTATGTCTACAGAGTAGCAATGATTGGAAGTCAGCATTGAAAATATCATATATAGTGACATCAAAAAATTATCAAAAACTTTAACAAAAGATGTATAAGACTGCTACACTAAAAATTATAAAACCTTACAGAGGGAAATTAAAGACTGAAATAAATAATAAGACATACCACATCCCTAATTGAGAGGCTTCAGTAGTGCTAAGACGTCAGTTCTCCCCAAATTAATCTACAGATTCACTGCCATTTTAATTAAGATCCCAGTAGACTTTGGAAAAAAAAAAAACACAGAAACAGAAAAACTGATTCTAAAATTTTCATGAGAACACAAACGACCTAGAATTTAGCTAGGAAAACAAAATCTTTTTTTAAAAAAATCAAAGTTGGAGGAGTAACACTACTTGATTTTGAGACTTACTCTATTAGCAATAATCGCGCCTCGGATAGACCTCATTGGCTATGATACTGCCACTGCACAAAGCTAATTTTGAGACTTACTCTAAAGTTACAGTAATAAACACAGAGTAGAACTGGCATAAGAAGAGACACATTGAGCAGTCAAAAGAATAGAGAGTCCAGAAACAGATATGCAATCATTTGATTTTCAACATTGGCCATGAAAAATTCAATGGGGAAAAATGTTTTCAAAAATTGTCCTGGAATAACTGTAGGTCTATATGGAAAATAAAGAAACTTGACATCTACCTCACAGTATATACAAAAATTAATTTGAGAAAGACCATAGACCTAAACATAAACGCTAACACTTTAAGCTTCCAAAAGAAAACACAGGAGAAGGGAGGAGAGAGAAGAAGAGAGGATAGGAGGGGTAGGGGTAGGGGTAGGGGAAGGGGAAGGGAATAAGTACCTTTCCCAGAGAATGCTGAATGCTGAGTTAGGAAAAGATTTCCTAGGATACCATAAAAGAAAAAAGATAAATTGGTTTTCATCAGAATTTAAAACTTCTACTCATCAAAAAATGAATGGGTCAGCCTCAGACTGGGATAAAATAGTGTGTGGGGGCAGGGTCTATATATATCTACATATTATAGAATATATATATATATATATTCTTCCACCCAATAATAAAAAGATAACCCAATTTTTAAATGGCCAAAACACTTGCAAGATTTATACGTATCCAAAAAGCACTTGAAAAAGTACTAATATCATTAGTCATCAGTGAAATGCTAAATAAATCACAATGGGATTCCATTTCACACCCATCAACACAATTAAAATTTAAAAAGTGACAACATCAAATGTAATTGAGGTTGTGGAGCAACTGGAACTCTTATACATTGCTAACGAGGATATGAAATCATACAACCACTTTGAAAAACTCTCTATTTCCTATAAAGTTATAGATGAGCCTACCTATGGCCTAACAATTCAACTCTAGGTATACAGAAACCTAAGAGAAATAAACAATGTATGTCCACAAAAAGCCTTATAGATGAATGTCATAACAGCTTTATATATAATAGAGAAAAAATATGGACAATGCAATGTCCATCAACAAGAAAATGCATAGACAAATTGTATGTTCATACAGTGGATACTACTTAGCAATGAAAAGGAAAGTACTGATACATGCAACAATGCAGATGAATCTTTAAAACATTACACTTAGTTAAAGAAGCCTTGCTCAAAAGTGTACCTACCTTATAATTCTATGTGTAGGAAGCACCAGAACAGGCAAAACTAGTCTCTGGTGATAGAAAGGTGCCTGGGAGGCCCCAAGCAGTGGCTCATGCCTGTAATCCCAGTACTCTGAGAGGCAGAAGCAAGCAGATCACTTGAGGCCAGGAGTTTGAGACCAGGCTGGGCAACATAGTGAAATCCCTTCTCTACAAAAAATATAAAAATGACCCAGGCGTGGTGGTGCATGCCTGTAGTCCCAGCTACAGAGGCACCAGATTGGCTTGAGCCTGGGAGGCCGAGGTTGCAGTGAGCGCTGAGATGGAGCCACTCACTCCAGTCTGGGCAACAGAGATGGATGGGGGTTGTGAGGGAAGGTGCCTGGGTGGGATAGCAGGGGGCAGGGGGCAGTGGGTAGAAGACCAACTGGGCATGGGAAAACATTATCCAATGATGGCAATGAGGGTCCTAGTGTGTGCACATTTTTCGGTCTCACTGAACCATACAACTAAGATCTGTGCATTTTACTGTGAATATTGATTATACATCCATTTTAAATGACAGACAGCGAGAGAGAGGCACGAGTAAGAAAGAAGCAGGGAGAGAAGAAGGAAGGAAGCAAGGAGTGTGTAAGGAAAGAAGGGAGAGAGGGAGATGAAGGAAGGGAGGGAAAGAGGAGGAGAATGGGGACAGAGAAGAGAGAGTGGGAGGGGTAGAGGAGGAGAGGGAAAAAGGTACCTTGCCCAGAGAGTGCCAATTGCTGAGTTTGCTGCGCTCATTTCTGAGCTTGGAAGAGCCAAAATCAGCAGGGGTGTGCGCTCTCATCTGTCTCCATGAGTTCCGGTGTAGATTATGTGATCTGGCGGAGAGTGGATCTGAAAATCTTCCACTGAATCTTACGAAGTTGCTCTGTTTAAGCAGTTCTTTCCTTTTCCTTTACCGTTTTTCTTTGTTCTCTTTTCCTCTTTTCTGTTTCCCCCTTCCTCTTCTCTTCATTCCTTCTTCCTCTCTCTGTCCTTTTTAGTAGTGGATGAGGAAAATGATTTGCATATTTATTCAATGGCATGGAAAATTTTCTACTACATATTTTTAGATGAGTTGGCAGACTACCGAAAAACCGATGTAGTGTAATGACATTTATAAAAAGGTACATAAATACAGGTGCGGTGGTTCATGCCTGTAATCCCAGCACTTTGGGAGGCCAAAACGGGCAGATCACCTGAGGTGAGGAGTTTGAGACCAGCCTGTCCAACATGGTGAAACCCCATCTCTACTAAAAATACAAAAATTAGCCAGACGCATAGTACATGCCTGTAGTCCCAGCTACTTGGGAGGCTGAGGCTGGAGAATTGCTTGAACCCAAGAGGCAGAGGTTGCAGTGAGCCAAGACTGTGCCACTGCACTCCAGCCTGGGCAACAGAGCAAGACTCCATCTCAAAAACAAAACAAAAACAAACAAGCAAACAAACAAAAAAATATAAATACATAGAGAAGTGCCTACCAAAGTATTAAGAGTGGTTGCCTATGGGCATTTGGGGCTCACAACCATTGTTACAGTAGAATCTTGCTAACCCGCTGATCCTTATTTCCTCTAGAATCCTGTGGACTGGTCATGCTGCAAACTCCCTGCAGGAGTTTGCCTCCAGAGAGCACCAGCCCTGCTGCTCCCTCAAGTTCCCTGGGATTTTTACTAAGAATCACTTGTGTCTGGTCTCAAACATGTTTATGCCATTTGTATTTGCTACTGTAATTTTGTATTTTAATAAAATACGTAATCAAAATAATGAGTGGCAAAAGTTTCTATAGGAACTAAGGATGAATACTTTGCAAATACTTGATAAAGACGTGTTGTTAAAAAATGAATACTGTCTGATTAGGTATATATAATAGGCCATTCTTGCATTGCTATAAGAAATATCTGAGACTTTAATTTATAAAGAAAAGAGGTTTAATTGGCTCACGATTCTGCAAACTGTACAGGAAGCATGGTGCTGGCATCTGTTTGGCTTCTGGGGAGACCTCAGGTAGCTTACAATTATGGCAGAAGGTGAAGGAGGGGCAGACATCCCACGTGGTGAGAGGGAGTGTAGGGGAGAGGGAGAGAAAGAGAGAGTGCAAGAGAGAAAGTATGAACACATCTCTAAACAATCAGATTCCCTGAGCACTCACTCATAACAACAAGACATGATGGATCTGCCCCCATTACCCAAACACCTCCCACCAGGCCCCGCCTCCAACACTGGGATCACAATTCAACATGATTCACAGGGACATATATTCAAAACATATCAGTATAGTTCTCCCTCTTTCTACCTCTTTTTTTTTTTGAGACAGTCTTACTCTGTTGCCCAGGCTGGAGTGCAGCAGTGCGATCTCGGTGCCCACTGCAACCTCTGCCTCCTGGGCTCAAGCAATTCTCCTGCCTCAGCCTCCAGAATAGCTGGGACTACAGGCTCACACCACCACACCTGGCTAATTTTTGTATTTTAGTAGAGACAGGGTTTCACCACGTTGGCCAGGCTGGTCTCAAACTCCTGAACTAACATGATCTGCCCATCTCGGCCTCCCAAAGTGCTGGGATTACAGGCATGAGCCACCACACACAGCCTCTATCCCTCTTTTTAAAGCAAAAAACAAGTTGTCCCTCCTTTTCCCGGGGTTAGATATTTGCCATCAAAATTTAGGTACAGCTTTAAACGAATACACACACACACACAAACACACACACATACAAACACAGTAGGGAGCAGTGAAAAATATTTTAAGTATTCCTTAGGTATAGCTTTGTAGTAGTAATTATGGCTAATATAACAACACTTATAAATACCTTTATTTATCATTTTTCCCTTTCTAGAACAGCTGACTTCAGTTGCTAAATATCATATCACCATACCTCCCAAACTGAGCCTTCAGTACAACCTCCTAGACTTGTATTTTAATGTTCACCATGATTACCAAGGCAATAAAAGATGCTGAAGTGAATTCTACAGTCATCAAAAAAATTAATTATACTTAATATACTATCGATATATTTGTTGTGTTCTGATTCTTTGAAAATAATTGGTAAACCATATGTGTTTAATGTAATAACTTTCTACTAACCAGAATATTTAAGGAGCCAAAACATGATTTTCCCACTATCTTGGAAAACCAAGTTTAATGTCTTCAGTATATAACTAAGTTAAATATGTAATTATGTAATGAAGTTGATGACATTATTGTGCCATAGGTATTTGTTAAGTTCCACTTTCTCTCCAGAAAGAAGCCTGAGGGGTTTTCTTGATTTAAAGCAAAGTACATCTGGGATCCTGAAATTTCAAACCAGCTAATGAATTTGAGGCTCTGTATTTATTCCAGAAAATAAAATCACTTTGTTTAAAATTAATGTGAGCATTATGTATTATTCCATTAAAGGAAGTCTCTGAGGGCAAGAGTAGCTTTCAACCAGATTTACACTTTAATAGTCATTAGCAAAGGACCGTACACATTTTCCTAGAGAAAAATTATACCACAATCCTGTTTCCTCTCTATCCCTCTATGAACATTGACTAAGTTCAGCAACTTCATTAAAAGTCTCTGTGAGGGAAGGGCTTCTGAGAAGGGAATAAAAAAAAAAGAGAGAGAAAGTAAGATCAATTTATCTAATTGAACACCAAAGCACAGCAATTCATTCATTCATTTATTTATTTATTTAACAAGTAAATTTTGCTATATTTTAGAACGTATCATAAAATTTTCAGTTTCACAAATTATACAAATACAAAAAATTATGTTGTGTGTGAAATTGTACTTAAACATATAGTATCTGCCCAAGTGCATTTAGAAGAATACATAACATATTATTTAATGCTGAGCATGTTCTCTTCTGCTCAATCCTACTCCCTTGGAAAATCTGTACTTTGGATAAATTCTAGTTTAACAAACCTAGATCAGAATTCCATATTGAAAAAAAAAAGGGATTTGTTGAACAAAAGTATAGTTGCTCCAGTTGTAGTTGAAAGTCCTCTGGATTTTTTTCTCCTCGACCTAGCAGTAGACTGCCTCCAGGGGGCACCAGAGTATAGCAGATTTCTATCAAAGTGTAACGCTTGTTGAATCAAAGTAAGTTTCCCGGACATAAAGTAGGCCGTGGGTAGAGTGCAGTTGCTAAAGAGAAAAGTACATTGTAATTTGTTCACCTGTGCATTATTTTCATCGTCTTTTAAAAATGCCTTTTTTATATTCCATAATCTGGTCCTTTTATTCAAATTTTAAGAGCAAGCAATTGTCAATGGTGATCTCTTCCTGACAATAACGTCCTGTGACAGGAAGCTACTCACCTGCAAATGTCTTATAGCCCAAGCTAAACTATAGCTCCTTGAGGGTAGATTCCATTCCTCTTTGTATATTTCTCCAGCTCCTAGCTAAATATAGTAGTGCCCCCAATTTTTTTTTTTTTTTTTTTTTTTTTTTTTTTTTTTTTTTTTTTTTTTTGAGACAGGGTCTCATTCTGTCGCCCAGACTGGAGTGGAGTAGTGCGATCTCGGCTCACTGCAACCACCGCCGCTGGGGTTCAAGCGATTCTCCTGCCTCAGGCTCCCAAGTAGCTGGGGTTACAGGCGCCCACCACTACACTTGGCTAATTTTTTATTTTTAGTAGAGACAGAGTTTCATCATGTTGGCCAGGCTGGCCTTGAACTCCTGACCTCATGTGACCTTCCCGCCTCGGCCTCCCAAAGTGCTGGGATTTACAGGTGTGAGCCGCCGCGCCTGGCCCCACACCCAATAAATTTTTAATTGAAAAATGGTGCAGAGAAGAGCAGCACAGTGTAAAACTGAAGAGCCAAGGGGCTCTGGTGACTATTGAGAGTACAGTAGAATGAAATACAGATGTGAAGTTACTTAGTGGATCTGAAACATGTAAATGGCATTGGCTATCTTAAAATGTCCTTGATGTGAGGGTAATTGTTCCATTTCTTTGGTTTTTTATTTTTATCTTTTTATGTATTTTGAGACAGAGTCTTGCTCTGTTGCCCACGCTGGAGTACAGTGGCGCAATCACCCTCGACTCCTCAAGAGTCTCAAATAATCCGCCAGCCTAGGCCTCCCCAGTAGCTGGGACTACAGGTGCCCACCCCCATACCCAGCTAATGTTTTTCTTTTTCTTTTTCTTTTTTTTTTTTAGAGAGGTGGTCTTGCTATGTTGCCCAGGCTGTTCTGGAACCCCAGGGCTCCATGTATCCTCCCACCTCAGCATCCTAAAGTGTTGGGATTATAGGCATGTGCCACCAATCCCAACCTCATTTCACTTTAAAATGCTATTTTAGGAGGCAGGAGGATCACTTGAGCCCAGGAGTTCAAGGCTGCAGTGAGCCATGATCGTGCCATTGCTACTCTAGCCTGAGCTACAGAGTAGGAACCTGTCTCAAAAATTAAAAAAAAAAAAAAATTCTAAGCTACTTTATAGCCATAGTGTTCTCCAGCACTTCTGGGAGCCTACTTTCCTATAGAGAGTTCAAAATTGAGATACGATGTGCCATGCAGTGCTACACGATGCCAGTTTGTATCAGGGACTTGAGTATCTAAGGATTTTGGTATGGAGGAAGTAGCCTGGATGCAAAGTTGGCCTGGATTGGCCCAGAACCAATCCCCCATGGATACAGAAGGAAAGCCATACCAATCTATTTATTTGTATTTCCAAAAAATTTTCAGACATTACATAATGTAGCTCTCTCAATAGATCACATTTACACAAAAGTTATACTCTGCTCCCAGGCAGTTCATATCTTCTCAAAGGGTTATATAATTAATGAGACTTTGGAAGAATTCAGACCTACTTTCTACAATGATTTATTAGAGTGTATTAGCAAAATTTTACAAATCATGCAAACGTATAAATCAGACTGCATTTAAAACTGTATTTAAACACGTTATATCTCACCAAGGGCATTTAGATGAATCTATGACATATTCCTTAATATGAAGTATGTTCCCTTAATTTATACCTCCCTAAAGGATGGTTTGCTCCTGGCCAGCTAGGGCAGGGAAGGGTGTGGGGTTAATCATTTTAAAAACTATGAATCAGACTCTGGGCTCGCCATTAGCTGAGCTGTTCTTTCTATAACTTCAGATTTATGCTGTATTCAGCAAATATGGACCCATCTACCTTCAAATATTAAGTATTTATCCTTCAGAACCTTAAGAAACATGGGTGATCAACCGTGCCTCATCATCACAAGGGTTCCAAAATGAATGAGTGAATTTGTTCTGAAATTTGGGGTGGGAATGTAAGAATGAAATCCTTTCTACTACATAAAATTCCATTGAGTGGAGCCACTGGGAAGGCATTAATTGCCCCTGGAGAGCAATGCATCAAAAATGAGAGAAAGGAAGAGATTTTTTGAGCCATTTTGCCTTTAAATTCAGCAACAATACTCTTGCCTTTTTCAGCAAATTACTTAATAATGGAGTTCAATTAGAATCATATAAAAGAATCTGTAAAATATATTATCCAACCGAACTTTCTTCCTACTTAAATTGATATTTTAGTATTAATTATAGTTTTCATTATTTCAATATAAAAATGTTATCACATTATATACATATGTATCAGATACATAGCCTTGGCTTGAAGGAAAAAAAAAATCCTGGTGTTACTAAGTCCTGCTCAAAATGAAGACAGTGTCGCAGGATTTTCCCAAAGACACATCTTCCACAAATTATCTTGTTCCTCCCTAAGCAAGGACATTACAAACAGTATAAGAATATAGTACAGAAAATGTTAAAGACTGACACCCCAGTGGCGGAGGTGATTTAGTTGGTGAATTATAGCACAGCTTCTTGCATAGGAGTGAGGGGTTCACATTGTGGGTGGGTGTTTCTCTGTAATACACGGTTTTCATTTAAGACTCTGGGTCACTGAAGGCCAGATTACTATAAAAATCTAAATATACATTCTTGACCTGAGTAATTTTTTTAAATTGATCATTTGAATTCAATTGTAAATGTAGACATTCCCGGAGTGTACAGGAACTAACTGCATTTTCTGCACCCTGTAGCCTCATGTGTTGCTTTGAACGTCCCTTCCACCCTCCAGCTGCAGTTCCATCCCATCCCTCGCTTCCTTGTCAAGTAGCAGGCACAGACTGTGGATCTCAAACTTGCAGGCATCCCAGCCATTGAGGGAACCTGTTAAAGAAGCTGATTACTGAGCCCACATTACACCTGTAGAATGGGACGCTGCAGGCACGAAGCTGAGAAGTCCTGTCTGAAATAAGCCGCAGGCTCACTGCTGTTGTGCGAGTCCTACAGCAGTGACTGACTCCTGTGTACTCTCCCTTCCTCTGGCAACTCCCTTAGGAAATTATTTAAGGTCAATTATTGACAGAGGACTTCTCAAATTTTGTTGTGAATCACATCATTGATTTTGATGCGGTGAGTCTGGGGAGGGGCCCTATCTTCTACATTTCTACCAAGCTCCCAGGTGATACTGCTGCTGCTGCCGGTCCTGCACCACATTTTGAGCAGCAAAGGCAGGAAATCTGTACCCTCTTAGAATGTAACACTGGAAAGTGGTCTCCCTCTTATGTTTTTTTAAATTGTGAGTGTGCTGGTTTGAGCAATAAACTCTGAAGGTTGAGCATGCATATGTAGTACACGATTCTAATGAAATAAACTGTACAGCAAAATTAGCTGTCATTAGCAATGTATCATCAATAATGTATACAACATGGTAATTAGGTATAACTGCTTAGCCGGCCACATAATTGTCATAATTAATATTGCTTTTACGGAAATCACATCTTTAGATTTTCTCTTCTCATGCGACCATCTTCCTCCTGATATAGAAGAGCTTTTCACCATCATGTTCTCCCTCACCCAATGATATGGTAAGTTTAAAACCAGAGTGTAAATGATTTTGTCACGACGTTTTATTTTGACAAGGGGAATAATTTAGGAAAATAGAAAGTCGTTTGAAAGGTAAATCATTAAAGAAAAAAGAAAACAGAGTCTGAAAATGTTAAAATCAAAATTTCCCAGATTCACAGTTTTGTTTAGGTCGAATTCATTGTTGTGAGCACCCTTGAAAGACACAGGTGTGGCTCACTAGAAAGTCTTCGGAAAGAGTAAACAGATTTTAAACACCTGCCACTGATAGAGTGGGGAGGGCCCTCAGGATTGATAAAAAGGATGATGGTAACACCCGTATGAAAAGAAACTTCACAAATGTAATTTAAGTCTTTCATGACTGTCTGTGAGGGGGGGGGGGGGGGGTAGAAGTATTCTCAGAAACAAGGCTTCTAGGTTCTGTCTAGACCTACAGTAGGCAGAGGCATGAAAAGATCCAGGTACATCACTTCCTGCCAGGGATACTGTCAAGCAGAACCCAACAAAAGCAAGAAAATGATCATATTCCTTTTTTTTTTTTTTTTTTTTTTTTTTTTGTAGTATTGCCTTCTCCAAGAGTCTATTTCAGCAATCCACTCTAGCCACCAGGTTGGAGCAAAAGGAATGAATACTTTATCCAGCTGACTCTGCAGAGAAAATTAGCTCACGAAATTTAACCAATGTAAGATATCCTCTTAGAGAAATTCAGTGGAGATAGTAACACTATAAAATGATTTGCAAATAATAATAATAATAATAATAATAAAATATACCAAGAGATAATAACCTGAGTGGTATTTTCATTACATTATGAAGAACAGAAAAGCTAGAAAAAAAGAAATAGAAACAATAGTCCAGAAACAATCAAGAAATGCAATCATAAACTCCTGATCCTTTGATGGCCGAGGTGGGTAGGTAAGACAGAAGTAAAGTAAGACAGAAGAGAAGGGACCATTTCCCTGAGGGCCAATCTTGCAGCAGACCCGAATTGAATTACCAGGGTGAGTTCTCCACCCTCTGCCTGGGAGCTGATGAGAGGGGTGTGATACTGTTTACCAGGCACTGGCTAGTATTATAAACTTCCCTCACTTCTATAATCTAGTCAATGTCGACATCTATTTCATTTATTGATACTAAGACATTCTTTAGAAGTTTCTACTTTAATGTTTTTCCTGCACAGTACACCTTAATTCTTTTTTTTTTTTTTTTTTTTTTGAGACGGAGTTTCGCTCTGTCGCCCAGGCTGGAGTGCAGTGGCCGGATCTCAGCTCACTGCAAGCTCCGCCTCCCGGGTTTACGCCATTCTCCTGCCTCAGCCCCCCGAGTAGCTGGGACTACAGGCGCCCGCCACCTCGCCCGGCTAGTTTTTTGTATTTTTTTTTAGTAGAGACGGGGTTTCACTGTGTTAGCCAGGATGGTCTTGATCTCCAGACCTCGTGATCCGCCCGTCTCGGCCTCCCAAAGTGCTGGGATTACAGGCTTGAGCCACTGCGCCCGGCCAACCTTAATTCTTAAGTTTACAATTTTCCATTCTTCCTAATCACAAAAAAAGTGTTCAGATAAGAAAAGCATTTTAAGAACAACTTCCTGTTAAGTTCTTCAGGATGGTGTTTGAGCAACAAAGCTATTACAGAAATCAAGTTTTAAAGCATTTGAAATCAGCTGCCGTTGGCAGCCCATCTTTCCCAAGGAGCTTCACGGTACCTACACCTAACTGCGACCGTTCAGTTGCCTTTGTCCTCTCCCTGGAATAAATCCCAATTGTACTCCCACCACCAGCGGGTAAGAACAGCCCTTCCAGCTTCCTACTACACCCTCGTGGCAGACACCAAAGTTGCCCTCTACCTTTGAGTGTTCTCTGGGTCCCAGCACCACTTTTAAAAAGAGCAGTTCCTGGATTTGCAAGTATCCTCTCTGTGCCTGGGATTTCTAGGTGTCCCATGGGGCATTGCAAATTTGCTGAGTCAAAGTTTGTCCAGCCAGATTTGCACAGCACGTGGTGGTGGCAGTAGCTTGCTTTGAGCTGATGCTACAGTCTGCTTCACCAAGCAAAAGATGACTAATCTGGCCTATGAGAGAGGAATGAAGCTGGGCATTGTATAGTGTGATTTTGTGATGCAGGAAAGTCAATTTGGTGTGTGGTAGCCATAGTGACACTACCCTCAGATGGGGCGGTGCCCACTTTACTCAAATCAGATCCAGCCAGGGGAGTCAGACCTAGCAAATTACACCATAGAAAATTATGCCTCTGAATGAGAAACTGCAATCTCAAGAGTGGATAATTAGGGTTCCTAATTGCACAACATTATTGAAAGTTTCTCCCACCTCCTTCAATGAAATAGCATGCCTCCATAGATCCAACCCTAAAGGTATACTGAAAGAGATTTGGCTAGCTTTAAAAGAAAATCAAGTTGTATTCAAAGAAACTCAGGAACAGCTACAAATGAAGCGATAGTTCTACTCCCTCTTCAACACTGCGCTCCAGCTCCCTAGAGGCAAGCTCAGTTACCCCATGCAATGATGCTAACCCAAAGGCAGGACTGGGGAAAAGGAAGAATCCAAGATACTAGTTGGCAGGACACTACAGGTCGAAAGAGGAGCTGACCTTGACCCAGAGCTCTCAAAGTTGACTGTCCATTGGAAACATCTGGGAAGTGTCTCAGAATACCAAGAGCAGTATGCCATTGACCTGGTTCTTAGGGGAGGAAGTGGGAGTGGGGGCTGATTTGTGATTTGTCTTATTTGTCAATTGCTATAATACAAATATCACATTGTGGCCATTTTTTTTTTCTTTTTTTGAGATGGAGTCTCGCTCTGTCGCCAGGCTGGAGTGCAATGGTACAATCTCTGTTCACTGCAACCTCTGCCTTCCAGTTTCAAGAGATTCTCCTGCCTCAGCCTCCTGAGTAGCTGGGATTACAGGCATCTGCCACCACGCCAGGCTGATTTTTTATTTTCAGTAGAGACAGGGTTTCATCATGTTGGCCAGGCTGGTCTTGAACTCCTGACCTCATGATCTGCCCACCTCGGCCTCCCAGAGTGCTGGGATTACAGGCATGAGCCACTGCACTGCATCCGGCCACACTGTGGCCAATTTTAAGCTACCAGAAGGATGTCACTGAATACAGAGTTGGAAAGAGAATCGCAGCCAGAATGAGCCAGCTCCTGCATATCATTGAAACGACTGGGCTTAAAGAGTGAGGCCTGAGCATGGGGATGTTTAAAATTTCCCCCAGGTGATTCCACTGTGCAGCCAAGTTTGAGAACCACTGACCTCTATGAGTAGCTTTCTTCCAGGCTGCTGCTGCTGGCGCCCTTCCATCATGAACTCCACAACTCCCAGGTCAGTATATTCCCTTTACAATACTCTTGCCACGTTTGGTAAATGGGCTTAGAGGAAGGTGCTTCTTCCCTTCCCCTGGCATGCTAAGTTGCTCATTGAGGGTGCAGTGTGGATGCTCTCTAAAGGTAGTTCATTTATTAAAAAACATGTTTTAAATAATGCGTTTGAGGCACATGCTAGGAGCTTAGGTAACAGGACTGAAAAATACTCTTTCTAACTTCAAGGGGCTTATAGTCTGGAAAGAAAGAGTTAGCAGCAGTGTCAAGGGAGCATGAGGAAGGAGCCCAGAGAGCATGCATTGTTACAGACACTGTTTATCAGCTAACCCAGCACACGTCCAAAACCCTTTGTTGTCTCCAAGATAACAACTAGAAAATCAAGTGCTGTCTTTCCCAGCTCCCCTTAAAGCTAGGCCTGGCAGGAAGACAGTTTTACCCAAGGAGAGAGAGAAGCTAAAATCAGCTGGGAGCCTCCAAAGAAGTTTTTGCTTTTAATGTTTAACAAAGAAAAAAATGAAAGCATATGCAAGGCTGGTAAAACCTCTCCCTGGAGCTCAAGGCAACTGCCTGGAGCTGCTGCAGCCATCGTGTAACCATGAGGTAAAAGCCAAAAGAATCACTGATACACTAGCAAGAGCATCTTTTAGTCGTTGAACCAATACCAGAAGCTGCCTCTCTTTGTCTGCAGGTGTGTCGGTAAGGATTTCTCTGGCTTGCAGCTGAATGCAATCAAAACTAGCAAACTGGTACAGGTATGGAATCCAAACTGGAAGGTGGGGATAGAATACTTCCTCGCCGGGAAAACGAACAAGCTCAATCTCAGAAGATGAGACAAATTAGTAATGGAGACATGGGGAGAAAAAGGTTCTAAGCAGAAGAGTAGTATGAGCCAACGTCTACAGACACAGAAATGCAAAGCACATTTTGGCAAATGGCAGGTAGTAAAGGTTGACAGGAGCATGGGGTTTGTGTGAGGGCTTAGAAAGAAATGAAGCTGGAGATGCGAATAAACGCCAGACCATGAAGCATCCTATTTTTGCTAACTACAGAAATTGAAACTTGATCCTAAAGGCAAAGGTTAAATTTTGAAAAATTTTAGATTGCAAAACTATATGACCAAATATATGTTTTAAAAAAATATTACCCTCTAATGTAGCCTATTGCTTCTAAGAATTTTTGTTTGTTTGTTTGTTTGTTTTGAGACAGGAAGGATCTCTGTTGCCCAGGCTAAAGCACAGTGATGTGAATCACAGCTCATTGCAGCCTCAACCTCCTGAGCTCAAGCAATCCTCCTGCCTCAGCCTCCCAAAGTACTGGGATTACAGGCATGAGCCACTGTACCTGGCCACTTCTAAGAATTTTCTATTGAACTACTTAGTTTATAAAAGTGCAAAATCAGAAACAATCTAAACCTTACCAATAGAACATGGTGAAATAAATTATGGTAACACCCTATGGTGGAATATTTTTACAACCGTATTTTTAGGAAATAAATTTTATTAGCGGCATCATAACTAAAGAAAAAAATTGGCCAGGCACAGTGGCTCATGCCTGTAATCCCAGCACTTTGGGAGGCTGAGGCGGTGGATCATGAGGTCAGGAGATGGAAACCATCCTGGCTAACATGGTGAAACCCAGTCTCTACTAAATATACAAAAAAAAAATTAGCCAGATGTGGTGGCAGGTGCCTGTAGTCCCAGGTACTTGGGAGGCTGAGGCAGGAGAATGGCATGAACCCAGGAGGCAGAGTTTGCAGTGAGCCGAGATGGCACCACTGCACTCCAGCCTGGGTGACAGAGCAAGACTCTGTCTCAAAAAAAAAAAAAAAAAAA
>NC_045438.1:36792565-36821357 GCF_002776525.5 Piliocolobus tephrosceles
ACAATATAAAACCTCAACATTTTAGGGAAAAAAATGCATAGAGAAAAAGACTATAAAAATTTATGAAATTGTGACTGTAGTTCTTGCTAGGTAGGGAAAATACCACTAATTTTTATTTTTTAATTAATTATTTTCCAGATTTTTAAGTAAAACATTTTTATCATCAGGGAAAATGTTACCTACAATCTAAAAATGGCAGCCACAGTGGGGGCTAGCCTAGAAGCAAAGAAATCAGCTCCCAAAAACTGTCTGTTTTGCTTCTGGGCCTTTGTGCTGTGTAACCTAGAGTTGGAAAATAATATTCTTAGGACATTCTCAAATCTTGCTCTTCCTTCCCACCAAAAGCATTGCTATGGGCCTGGCATGATGGCTCATGCCTGTAATCCCAGCACTTTGGGAGGCCAAGGCAGATGGATCACTTGAGGTCAGGAGTTCGAGCCCAGCCTGGCCAACCTGGTGACGCTCCATCTCTACTAAAAGTACAAAATTAGCCAGCATGGTAGTGGGCGCCTATAATCCCAGCTACTCAGGAGGCTGAGGCAGGAGAATTGCTTGAACCTGGGAAGCAAAAGTTAGAATGAGCAGAGATTGTACCACTGCACTCCAGCCTGGGTGACAGAGCAAGACACCGTCTCAAAATAAAAAAGAGCATAGCTATGGTGCTATGTTCCCGTCAAAGCATGTGTTGATTCTCCGGAGTCCCACCCTGGCATTCGTACCCTTAACATTCCTCAATGGGTTTTGACTCTGCTGGTTTCTTTAGCCCAGTGTTTCCCACTACCTTGGGTGAGCCCCTTCCCACCCTCCTTGGGGGTAAGAATTTATACATTTTTGATATCTCTGGGAGCAACATGATGAGTGTTCGTGTTCCATGTCCTCACAATCCCTGCCACGACTACTGTTCCAGCCATGGTTTGGATCATGGGACTCTTCATTACCAAACATAGTGGACTGGGTTGGACAGTTGCTCACGAGTAGTTAATCAGTGGAGTGGCATTTTAAAACCGAGTCAGGTCCATCCATGTCTTGACCTTGGGGACTTGAATTGGGAAGTATGGAGAGACCCAGACAGCAGGAGCTAAAGTTAGAGTGATGTTTAGATGAAGGTAGGAGATCATGTTGTGATCATAGCAAGTCATGGCCAAGCAGCAATGAGAAGGCAGAAACTATGAGTAGGCAGATTCAATGATGTATGTAGGAAAAAAATATGCTGAGTAAAGGGGTAAATGAGATGTACTGAGAGGCAAAAAGAGCATAACCCTCTACCCCTGCCCCCTCCCCCAGAAAATAGCAGACTCCTATAAATGGAGGAGAATTAGAGTGAAGGTTCAGAAACTCCAGAAGCTGAGGTTTTTAGAGACTGCTGCCTTGACAGAATACTGGCTGACCTACTCTTTCTTATTTTGTGTTTTAGTTCATCTCCCTACATGCTATGTGTTTCCTTAAGCTAAGATACCCTACCTCTCTTTGTACTTCAGTTAACCTAGGTTACAAACGTCTCTGTTTCTTAAAATCAAAAAGACTGAACTTGAATTGATTAGTCCATCTATTTGTTTATTCCCTTATTCATTCTTTCATATATTCTACAAAATATAGTGTAATTGTGCCCATATTCTATGCACTAGGAACAAGATGATATATGGTACAATGCCTGCCTTTAATGATTATTCAGTATTAGCTCTTATGATGGTGATAGAGAGAAAAATATGAGTGACATTTAGAAGGATAGAATGGGTACAACTGAATATGGGTGATGGGTGAAGAGACTATAAGGAGGGAGCAGGAGGAGGTATTTAAGATTATGCTTCAGGCTTTGCCTGGCTCATTTAGAGAATGACAATGTCATTCTCAGAAATAAAGAATTCTGGGGCTGGGTACAGTGACTCACGCTTATAACCCCAGCACTTTGGGAGGCTGAGGCAGGCAGATTGCTAGGGCCCAGGAGTTCCAGACCAGCCTGGGAAACATGGCAAAACCCCATATCTACAAAAAAAAATACAAAAAATTGGATGTAGTGGCACACACCTGTAGTCTCAGCTACTCAGGAGGTTGACGTGGGAGGATCGCTTGAGCCCCTGGGAAGCAGAGGTTGCAGTGAGCTGAGACTGCACCACTGCACTTCAGCCTGGGTGACAGATTGATACCATATCTCAAAAAAAGAAAGAAAGAAGAAATTCTGGAATAAGGAACACTGGGTTTAAGGACATCCAGGCCTGGGTATTCATTATATGCAGCTGAGGAAAGAGATCATAAACATACATTTCAAAACAGTAAATATTACTAGCACTATTTGAATCTATGGCTTTTACAAAGAAAAGAAGGCTGAGAACAGAGTTCTGGGCAACACCAACATTTAAGTGGAGGTCAGAGAATGAGATTTCCAGGAAGGGGGCCAAGTAGGTGTTACCCAAGTAGCAAGAGAAGAACCAGGAAGTAGTATGTCATGGAAGCTAAAGAGTATGATGAGAAAAATATAGGCCGAAATGCCTGCTATGTTTGTAGTATAGAAGGAAGATATTGATGATGTAGATGAGAAAGCTTAGTCAGAGAATGTCAGACGGTAATGAGCTGATGATCATGTGTGGATTCAGTAAGCCGGACTCCATAGGAAAGGAGAGAGACAGAGGAGATACACAGTCAAGAATTAATGGAACCCATTTATGGGGCCCATCTGCAGGTCTCCTCCCTTTTAAGCATGACTTCAACTCTCAGATCTAACTGAACATCCTCATGGAACTGCTCCTCTATGTCCTGGGCTCCTCTCCATCCCTCCAGAGTTCATCATGAGCCCCTGCCAGGAGCTCCTAGACACAGCCTCTTCTGCCCAGCTCCCTCTTTCTGCAAGACTAGAGGGGAACCACAACCTCCACCCTGCCTCTTTGGTATTCCCAAGGAGAATTAAGATCTCAGAACCTTCTTTTCTTTGTAAAAGCCAAAGATTCAAATAGTATTAGTGATATTTATTGTTCTGAAATGTATGCTTATGATTATCTTTCCCCAGCTGCATAACAGATCCCCAGGCCTGGATGACCCTAAACTCACCATTCCTTATTCCAGAAATCCCCCTCCCTCCTTCCCTTGCTTCTTTCCTTCCTTCCTTCCTTTCTTCCTTCCTTCTTTCCAGCAGCTCCACACCTGATGACTTGGATGTATATGCCATTCTGTCCTGAAAGACAGGAGAAATAAAGTGGAAATTGTACTGTGTAGATGGAAACAAAAAGCCGTGCTCAAGAGCGTGGTCTGGGAAGACGGGGAGCAGGCATGACCGTGACTGGGCCTGCGCCTTCTCCATGTCAGGTCTCCTGATTGGCTTTCCCACAGCTGTGGCCCCAGGTTCACACAGCTCCCAAGACAAACATTAATTCTCAAAGGTCAGACTTGTAAAGAAGAATAAAAGATACTCTTAACTCTTGAAGCTTTTAAGATTCCTTTCTGCACAGCTTCAATAAGGCGCAGTATTGTTATAATCTCTTAGTTACACCAGAGAAATTTTGAGACAAGATACTAAAAAAGAACTCAAACTTTGGCAAGGATTCTCCTTAGTTTCCATAGGGAGGAAGGGAAGGGAATGCTTAATGCCAGTCTTGGCTCCCCTGCCAGAAGGGGAAAGAATGGATGATTAATGAAGCCAAGTTTTGAATAGGTAGAACGGGTGTGGCTCTGGGCACAGGCATGAACAGGTCACCTTCTGGGACAGAGGAGAAATGAAGGGATTAGGTGCAGGTGCAGACATGTTTGTAAATGGAACAAGATAAAGTTCTGTGTGATGGCTTTGTTTTCTAGGTAAATTGCAAACAAAATCTGCTAGCAGTAAAAGTTGAGGCCATTGTTACTACCACTGCCACTAAACGCAGAACCACACATTGTGCACTGAACATGTGGATGTGTCCTTTATGTGTGTTATCTTATTGAGCCCCTGACACAGCCTTCTGAAGTATTCTTAGTGCAACTTTACATATGAGAAAAATGGGACTTAAGATATTTATTCATGTTGCCCAACTAGTAAGTGCCAACAAGGAGAATGGAAGGAAATGGCAACTAGAGCAGCAGAGAATCATTTCTTGGTTTTTGAGAAGGAAATAAACACAACAAATTTGCAGAGACACCAGTCTAAGGACTGAGTGATTTTCTCCAACTGTGTGATGGAGCCGGGGCAGAGGAACAAGGGAGGAAGAGGACTGGACTGATCCGGGGCTGATATTCTAGAGTGTCATGGAAGGACAAAGGGGCAAAAGAGTTGAGAATTTGGGCAAAAGTATAATCAAGAGACAGGCTATGGGATCCAGGCTGGAAAAGGGAACATACAGCCTGTAGACAATGGGTCAAAATAAAATGAAAGGGTCATAGAAGTGGAGTTTGAAATGAGGTTGAAGAGGCAAGTATTTGGGAATTTGGGATTCAGAGAATCAAAAAATTGAAATAATATGAGACTGATAAAATTATGACCAAAGAATAGGAAATTGTAGTTATAGATTTTAAGTAGGGATCAATTCTGAAAAATCATCAAGTTCAGCATTACCAAAATGAAGTAAAGGTTAATGTAATTAGACTTTAAAAGCACAAAGAATTGAACTAGTATATAAAATGAAATGAATACTAACACATTTGTTTGTTTATTTATTTATTTACTTACTTACTTCCTTATGCCTTACTCTAGTCTTTAAAATATGAGGTACAAAATTTTTTTTAGTAGTTTTTTTTAATTTCCATAGGCTATTGGGGAACAGGTGGTATTTGGTTACATGAGTAAGTTCTTTAGTGGTGATGTGTGAGATTTTGGTGCCCCCATCACCCGAGCAGTATATACTGAACCCAATTTGTAGTCTTTTATCCCTCATCTCCTCCCACCTTTTCCCCTCAAGTCCTCAAAATCCATTGTATCGTCCTTACCGCCTTTTCCTCATAACTTAGCTCCCACTTATAAGTGAGAACATATGATGTTTGGTTTTCCATTCCTGAGTTACTTCACTTAGAATGATAGTCTCCAATGCCATCCAGGTTGGTGCAAATGCCATTAATTTATTCCTTTTTATGGCTGAGCAGCATTCCATGGTATATATGTACCACAATTTCTTTATCTACTTGTTGATTGATGCGTATTTGGGCTGGTTCTATGTTTTTGCAATTGTGGATTATGCTGCTATAAACATGAGTGTGCAAGTATCTTTTTCGTATAATGACTTCTTTTCCTCTGGGTAGATTTGGTGAGATAACGATGGTGAGACAAGCTAGAAAGAAATATGATAAATGAAGAAATATATTGTCAGTAACTGTGCAGGGAACTCAT
Source organism: Piliocolobus tephrosceles (assembly GCF_002776525.5). Taxonomy (NCBI): domain Eukaryota; kingdom Metazoa; phylum Chordata; class Mammalia; order Primates; family Cercopithecidae; genus Piliocolobus; species Piliocolobus tephrosceles. The sequence goes on from NC_045438.1 coordinate 36,797,853, forward strand.
ATATTTGGTACATGAAAATGGCAAAGGGAAACTGGTTTTGCATGAAGCAGGAATAGAAAAGAAAAATTCTGACTTGCCTAATGGTAAGAGGAGTAATGGTGAGTACACAGTCCACACCAGAGAGGACCACAAAGAAGCATCATATCCTGGAAAGAAGGAGCAAGTTTTCTCCATGGCGAGGAGGTAGGATAATCATCATGTGATAAACTCGAGAGTTGTAGGAGACTGGGGACATGATCAAGGTACTGGAGGCAGCACTGGGTGAGAGCACAAGTCGGAAGCTGAGTGACACTGAGTCCTCTCCAGGAGAGGACTGCAAGGTGGTATGCAAATGGGAATGAAACTTGTAGTTGGTTGATTTTTTTCGTTTGTGTCTTCTGCATTTATTTCTTAATTCATGTATTTTATCAGTATGGTCATGGATTTTATATTTTATAATCCAATATTTTGTTATTTATTTTGTTGATAAAATTGTTTGGCTTTGGCTATCAGGAGCTATCCCGGTTGGCTCCTGTGTCTCTTTGGCACATCGCCATTGTTTGACATAGCCCCACTGTTTTTTTTGTTTTTTTGTTTTTTTTTTTTTTGAGCACTACCTTACACTCTGGTATGACAAAATGTTCCAGGCTTATCTTGTATATTCTTTCCATTAGCCCTAAGATCAGTCATTTCTCCCAGGAACTCTAGTTCCTTATACTGGAGAATGGCATTAGAAACCGGAATTTGGATGCTGGGTGTGCTTACTGTTGCTGGGGTGTCATGGATAGGCTCTCTCAGCAGACCGAGCTAGAAAATACATACACACTAACCCACATGTGCATGCATATCTGTAGTTAGTTCTGTATCTATTCATCTGTGTCTATGTTAAGCTAGACATGAGTTCATTCTGATGTCTCCAAATCTAATTCAACATGGTTCATTGTGGCCTTTCTCCTCACTCAGCTGTAACCTTTCTCTCCAACAATGAAAAACCCTGGCTCCCATAATCTGCCATCCATTTTTTGTTTGTTCAATTGCAGTATACATGTACGGAAGTTTCAGAATTAACTCATACGCTCATGAGAAACAACCTTGCCAACTAGAATACAACACTTACGGACAATTCCTTTTGTCCTTAGTCTTGTAGTTTCCCATCAAAGCACCATTTCCCAGTGTGACTTAGACCAGCCATTTTTTCTCCCCCACTCCCACTGGTTGATTTTTAAACTGCCTTATTTGTGTTTGGATACGTTATTATTGAACCATTTTCTATTCCATTTCTAAGTGTTGGCTTCTAGAATTTTAATAAGCTTAGCTTTTTTAGCTTAATTTTTTAAAAAGCAACATGTTCTCTCATTTTTCTTACTTTTATTTAAAGATGTACTACAATCATATCAAGCGTGAAATTCTGTCTTTCTTAGCTCATTAATATAAACAAAATATTACTGGAAAAAGACTGTGTTACAGGTAGATGTGATAGAAGTTGGCTGGAGTGAGTGGGTTCACAAGAACCCTTGTGTAGGCAGAAAGTGTGTCTCCTGGAGGCAGAGAAAAGGAGTGAAAGACTTGGAAGAGGTCTTCAGTGATGGTTGAGGGTGAAACTAGCACACTGCCTTTCTTCAGTGCTGTGTGCCTTAGGAGGAAATTAGGCAACAGGAAACATGAGTGATTCCTGACTTTCCAGAAGGTCAAATGTGACAATGGAGACTTTCCAGTACCATCAACAGAGGGGAGTGGAACTATTTCCACCACCAACGGGGCTCTAACTGAGGAGAATTTTGATCTAACTGAGGGGAATTCCTAGCCACTTTCAAGATTCAGCTCATGGCATGGATGCCTGGGGAACTGGAAAGGTAAACACATAAGCGGGTATGCACATCATTTTGCACACTATCTTGAAATGGCAGGTGTGTGCAAAATAGATGTGCCATCTTACACTTGAAGTAATCTATTGAAAGGCAAATTTTGCTTTCCCAGTCATAAACCAACATTCCATAGAGACCTTGGCTTCTAGGATTACAGTAACTTTGATGTCCAAGAAATAGTCATAAAAATACCTTTAATAATAGAACCTTAAGGGATCTTTGTCATTTGACCTGGTTCCTGATCATGAGACAAGCTAGGGCGGAACTTGTAAAAATAAAAAAATAAAATAAAATAAATTCAGGAAGTTAAAAAATTGCTGGGATTTACCAGATTTATTTTAAATGGAAAAATGTAGTCACATGCTTTAGGGTCATCTCATTAGACTACAAAGTCAACAGACCTGGAAACTGTACATATATGATTAATGAGTGCCTACAACATACAAACATTCTGTTGGCTTCAGGACTTTTTTTTTTTTTTGAAATGGAGTCTCACTCTGTCGCCAGACTGGAGTGCAGTGGCACGATCTCAACTCACTGCACCCTCTGCCTCCTGGATTCAAGCAATTCTTCTGTCTCAGCCTCCTGAGTAGCTGGGACTACAGGCGCACACTACCACCCCCAGCTAATTTTGGAGTTTTTAGTAGAGACAGGGTTTCAACATGTTGGCCAGGATGGTCTCGATCTCTTGACCTCGTGATCTGCCTACCTTGGCCTCCCAAAGTGCTGGGATTACGGGCGTGAGCCACTGTGCCCGGCCAGGGCTCTCATATAAAAATGATTCAAACACAACCAATGCACATAGGAGCTTACAATTCAGTCAGGGGAACAAGAACAATACATACACAGATAATGGTTGCATAGACTTCACGGTGAAGGTTGCCTTGGGGATGGGCCTAAATGATGAATAAGATGTCACAAGGTGGAGATGAGAAGGAAAGCATTTCAAGTCAACTGACCATTAAAGCCCAGATGTAAAAAATGCATGGTATTTGAGGGAAGGGTCAGTAGTCCAGTTTGGGGATAGCAATGGTTTTCAGGGTGTGATTCCCAGAGCATCTACTTCAGCATAACCTAAGAACTTGTTAGAAATGCAAATCCTCAGGTTTCAACATCTGACCCAGTAACTGCACCCCTAGGCATATATTTCAAGAGAACTGAAAACCTATGCCCGTGTAAAAACTTGTGCATGAATGTTCATAATAGCATTATTCGTAATAGTCAGAAAGTAGTAGCAACCCAAATATCCATCAACTGATGAATGGATAAATAAAATGTGATATATCCATACAGTGAAATATGATTCAACTATACAAAGGAATGAAATAGTGATACATGTTACAACATGAATGAAATTTGAAAACATGGTAGTAAGTGAAAGAAGCCAGCCACAAAGGACCATGTATTATGTAATTCACTTTATATGAAAAGTCAAAATAGGTTAATTTATAGAGAGAAACAGTAGATTAGTGGCTTCCGGGGTCTGGCGACGGGGAGATACGGGAAGTGGTTACTATGGGTGTCTTTTAGGGTGATGAAAATATTCTAGCATTAGATTGTGGTAATAGTTGCAGAACCTTGTAAATATACTACAAACTACTAAATTATACCTTTTGAAAGGGTTGCCATTATGGTATGTGAATTACATCACAATTAAATTAAAAAAGAAAGGAAAACTATCATGTCTCATCTGAGTCGTCATGAATTGGAAGCCCAGGGGCTGGGACCCTGCAGCCTGCATGTCTATACATGCAGGGGATTCTGATGCACACTACAGTGTGTGACTACTTGGCTAGAGCAATGGGTCTCAGTCCTGGTCAGACATTATTACTAAATGGGAATTTTTTTAAGTGTCAGTTTCCTGGGCCCCACATCCAGAGATTCTGATTCACTGGGCCAGGGAATCAGTGTTTTTCAAAAGCTACGCACATGAAGCTCCTGTGTACCACAGTTGAGATCCACCAGTCTAAAGGCTAAGGCATGTGTACGTGGATGCTGGAGAGAGAGATTAGGGCCTCACTTTAGAAAGCCTTGATAAACAGCCTTGAGTGGAAGGAGATCATTAGTTCTGTATATTAAGATTTTTCTGGCAAAATGGGGAGAAAAGAATTGGCATCTGTAGACACTGAAGACGATATGATCAGTTAAGAAATCTGGACAAGCGAAAGGAATCAAGGGTTGAAAGCAGAATTATGGTGATGTCAAGGAGAAGGAAGGAGAGAGAAAAAGAGAAAGACACACAGGCTGTGAAAACAAATAGGATCGGGACCCCTCAGTCCGGGACCCCCTCAGTCCAGTCCTATTTGTTTTCACAACCTGTGTGTCTTTCTCCATTTCTCTCACTCCCTGTCAGAGGGAGGAGTCGAAGTTGCCTTCAGAGTTGAGTCTAGGTGACTAGATAAAGGTAGCGTCGTCAAAACAAATAAGGAAACCAAGGGTTTCTGCTGGTGTTTTGATGTGAAAGAATGAGAAATATGGGACAAAGAGGAAAGGTTGGAGAGTAAAGGTGAGAATAAAACAAGGAACAGATCATCCAGGACACACCTACTTTTAAAACAAAACAACAGCTGCAACTATTCCATGAGCAAATCAGATTCTACCCAATTTCTCTGAAATTAGCATTAGCATTGCAAATATAAGATTAAATCAATGATGGGAGCTTTTATTAGTTTCTATTGTTGCCATAACAAATTATCTCAAACTTAGGGGCTTAAAACAGCGTAACTTTATCTCAGGTCAGATGGCTGACACAGGTCTCCACTGGGCTAAAATCAAGGTCTGGGCAGGACTGCATGCCTATTAAGAGGGTCTGGAAAAAAATCCATTTCGTTGCTTTTTCCATCTTCAAGAGGCCACCTGTATTCCGTGGCTGATGGACCTTTCCTCCATCTTTAAAGCCAGCAATGGTGTGTTGAGCTTTCTCATAGTTCAGCACCTCAACTTCCTCATCTGCCGACCTCCTCCACTTTTAACGGACCTCCGTAATTACACTGGAACCACCCATGATAATCTGGGTTAATATCCCTATTTTAAGGTCAGCTGATTAGCAACCTTAATTCCAACTCCAACCTTCATTGCTCTTTGCCATGTAATGTAATATAATCACAGATTCTGAGGTTTAGGATAGGCATCTTTGGAGGTCATTATTCTGCCTATCACAGAGCCATTTCATATTTTTAGATTCACTATACAAATTCAAGTCCTGCCTTCCACATCTGTTCTAGTATTCCATAATGTGCATGAAACTTTGTTCCTTTTTACAGCAGCTTTACTCTATGGTAGTGAAACTTACAACAAGCCAGGTAACAGTGGGGTAACGTCAGCAGCTTATAATTCAATACTAAGGAATAATATTAAGAGGGTGCATATAAGCAAATTGCTAATGATTTCTTTATTTTATCATAGAAATCAAGAAGTTTCTGAATCCCTTTCAGTTTTAACTCTACTTTTGTCCAGTTTATGAGACTTATATTAGTTTACTTGGCTGTAGTAACAAAGTGCCATGAATTGGGTGGCTTAAAAAACAGGAATTTATTTTCGCATAGCCTAGAGGCTGGAAGCCTGAGATCAAGGTGTCTGAAGGCTATGGAGTAAAGGTTTGCTCTATGCCTGCCTCCTTGGCTGATAGACGTCTGTCTTCTCCCTGTGTCTTCACAAAGCATTTCACCTTTCTATGCCTGTATCCAGATTTCTTCTTATAAGGACACCAATCTTATGGGATTAGGGCCCACTCTGAGCCTTTACTCTAATTTAATTAGTATTTAAACACCCTATTTCCAAATACAATTACATTCCAAAGTACTGGGGATTAGGACTTCAACACTTGAATTTTTGTGAGAGACACAATTCAGCCCATAGCATAATAGGACAATGGGATACTATCCATGATAGGATAAACCTATTACAAAATGCTGCTCATGTTCTGACACCAATGGTTGGTGACTGCCTTAGAGTATCTTTTGGGAAGGATTCTGATGGCATATATAGCTCAGTTAGAAAAAGCACTAAGATCAACTAACAACGACCCCATGGAGTCCAGCTGGTGGAGGTGGCAAGCTATGTGCCACGGATTTGCAAACCTTCTCATGACTCAGTTGCCACACAGGCAATGAGAGATTATTTTGCTAAGTACAGAGTAGGCTACTATCAGGAAAGATAAAATTGGATGATGATGGACTGAGCCATCAGCTACATCATAACCTGGAATTTATTGTCTCCACTCTCAGTTTGGAATGTTGTTGTTTGTACTATATGGTCTCAGACTGACCAGTATCTAAATGCTCAAATGATAATTTGAAAACCTGCCTAAGGAATACAAGCTACTAATATGAATTATTTATCAATAAAGGATGCCTTTTATAGGAAAATGAAATCATTAGAGAAGGTAGTTATTACATTGTTTTGACTCTATACAGCATGGATTAATTTAACAATAATACACTTAGACATGGACCTTAAAAGGAATTGGCTGTAAAACTATCAAGAGACCTGATACTGTTTTAATTAAAAATGACAAACCATCATTATTGAAGGATGAATATGATTTTTATAAGAGTAACTCGGTGAAAATTTTGACTGAGGTATAGTCCCCAGAATGGTTCATGGTGCCTTTATAGTATCAAAACTCTGCCAAAAACTACCACAGTTTCAAACCAGTCACTTAGCAGGCAGATTCCTGAGAGTGTATCAGCAGGATAATTTTTTTTTTTTTTGAGATGGAGTCTCGCTCTGTTGCCCAGGCTGGAGTGCAGTGGCACCATCTTGGCTCACTGCAAGCTCCACCTCCTGGGTTCACGCTATTCTCCTGCCTCAGCCTCCTGAGCAGATGGGACTACAGGCATCCGCCACCATGCCCAGCTAATTTTTTGTATTTTTAGTAGAGATAGGGTTTCACTGTGTTAGCCAGGATGGTCTTGATCTCTTGACCTCGTGATCTGCACACATCAGCCTCCCAAAGTGCTGGGATTATAGGTATGAGCCACTGCGCCTGGCCATCAGCAGGAGATTTTAAGACAATTTGGGTTAGAGCCTTATCTAAATTATCCCAGTCATATATCTCTAGTCTCATGCCACTGAGACCCCAAAGAGATGGCAAAAGGAGAAGGGCTGAGACTCAGCACCTTTCCCTAGCAGGAGCCAATTCCGTTGGCATTCCTGATGTTTCAGGATGTGCATCAACAGACTCCAAGAGAGTTTCCAAGATAAACTAGAATGCGTGCTGGATGTACTTTTAACCACAGAAGTTAGTCTTTGCTGAAAAGTATGTAGCAAGAGCAAGCTGACTTCTGCCACTCTGTTCAAGATCCTGGGGACAGTGTCATGTGAGGCTGGAGCACAAGATAACTAATGTTACATTGCCAGGTGGGCCAACATTAAAGTGCCCTGTCAGGGTGACCTGACCACGGTGGAACCAGGACTGATGAGAGTTACCAAGAGAGCAGCATAAATGATCCTTCCTCTCCACTCTCTCAGATGAAGGAAGAGCATCTCTTGGTAGTTCTCATCATTTTAAGTTCACAAGTAATATATGAATATGCATCACTGTGAAGAATATGAATTATTTTTAAATGTCAACACACAAATGTAAACAATTTAAGCTATATAAAATGTCTTCTTCCTGACTTTTCTAAATCTTATTCTTTTTCATAGATTTAGCCATTGTTTTTAGTTGTGTGGCTATTCCTCCGAACCTTTATTTTTATACATTTACAGATAATATTTATATTATAATATTTTATAAATATCATACAATATATACTTATATATGACATATATCATATAATATTTAAATATATGAATACTATATATTATATAATAAATATATTGTTGCATAAGTAAAAATATAAATGTCTATATAAATATATACAAAAATTATATATTTTAAAATATATATGTATGTATACATATATGTATGTATGTATATAAAACATTTTACCTATTATCTGGCAAGTTGCTTATTTTTCACTCAGCATTTTGTCTTGGAGACTTGCCGTATTAATGCATTGATCTACCTCTTCTTTTTAATTGTTACATAGTATGATAATATCATATTTCAATACTCATTTTTCTGTTGCTTGCCATAGAGACAGTTCCCCCATTCTCTGAGACTGTGAGTGCTGCTCTGCTGTTCACTGGGCACCTGGAAACCTTCTTTTCTATGTTTCATTCTGACAAATGAGAGTTTTCTCTATAATTGATTCATAAAAGAACAAATGTTACAGAAAAGGTCATTTCGTTTTTGTTTTAATGACTACCCAATGTTCTATTTCTATTTGCACCAGTAGTATATGCGAGAGCCTTTTCCCCACACTTTCCCAACACTTGCCATTGCCAATCTGTTTAATATTTTTCAATTTCATGGCCAAAAATAGTAAATAATTTGCACTTCTGTTGCCTAGTGTTCATGCACCTGCTAATGTAAGACAGAAACATCACGAAATGCTTAACATGGTTTTAAAAAATGTTAAGCAAGGAGAGAGAGAGGTATCTCAACTTATTAAGGCAGTTTTTGTTAATAATATGGTGGAAACAATATTATCTTCCCCACAGGGTTGGTTTGAGAGAAAGGAGAAAGTCTTTATACAAGTATTTGAGCATTATGCAAATATTACTCATTTACCCATTGTTATTGTAACTTTTGAGTTACTATAGTTTGATGCATTTTGGGGGAAATGAAATGAGATCAAATAATTTTTTCTTCCAGTAGACAGCTATACTCTGTTTCATTCCCTTCCTATTGACTAGTATGGAAACAAATAGCAGCAAAATGAGGGCCATGTATGATAGCTTGAGAGTGACTGGAAGTTTTTATTATTATAGAAAACATTATTAAGCTTTAAGACTTAGAAATAAGATAGTAGGAAAAAATGTGTCTTAAAACTACTCATTATTTACTAAAACATTTGACAAAGCTACATTTCAGGACTGTGACTCCTTGAAAGCTAGTGGACTAAGCACACTGTATATGAACGTCTACATCATGCCAGTGAATGCACAAGGCACCAAGGATATAAAGATGTGAGAAACTGCTCCTAACAGTAGAAAGGCACACAATTGTAATATGATATGTTGGGTCAGATTGTCTAGGTATAACAATACCATTCCTGCTCCCTTCTAGACTTGCCCTGTCCACAAGATCTGGAAGCCTGAAAACTACACTTCCATTCTCTCTTGTCAACAACATTCCAGTTTAGGTCCCACCACTGAGAGGTACTACTGAGAGGCACTCATGTGAGCTTTGAGAGGTAGAAGAAAAAGGGAGGTCATTATTGCTCCAACTGCAGTGGGCAGGCATGCCTTTGACAGATGGCAGATACGAAGTTTTGCAATTTATTCAGAGTCCTAGAAATCACCCCCTTTGTGTTACAGCCACCTGAGATAGTCAGTGGTGATTGCCCACAATTCCTGAAATTCCTGATTTCCTGAGAGCCAGGAGTGGCTGGGCTCCCCTGCCCTTCTCACTGTTTTCTTGACATTGAACTTCCTATTTGAAATACCTTGAGTAGTTTTCTTTTCTTGACTGATACACATGGTAGGTGCTATGGGATTATAGCTTTCAGTTATTCAAAAAACAACCTAAGGTAAGGATACATATGATCTCCTGGACAGTGGAAAACTTGCTTGAGTTCGAAGGTGTTAGGAGCCTCGGCTGAGCCAAGAAAGAGCTGAGCTACCAGGTATTGGAGCAGCCAATTAAAGCAACAATCCAAAAAAAGTCAAGACAGGCAGAAAGGGCTAGGTCTTTAATCTCTTACTGCCATAGTAAGAGAAGAGAAAGTGCCGACCCCCTGCACAATCTTCTGCCAAGGAATGATGTGCAGGTCAAGGGTCAGGTGGATTAGCACATATATGGGCATCATCTCACTGCTGGGGAGCTCAGAACAAAAGGCTTCAGCAGTTTATGAGCCCTGAGGTCAAGGGGAGTGTGAGGAGTAGAAAAGTACTGGGTGCTAAGTCAGTGGGGAAACGTATGCATTTTCAAGGTTTTTTCCTTCTTCCCTCATAATGAGGCATCTGAAGAGGATCTGTACCCAAGGCCTCAGATAGACAGACCTGGAATGAAGGACCAGTATAGGAATGCAAGCATGTGAAGAGCCTGATTCCTCTGCTACATCTCCATTCAGAGGCTGCCATGCAAGAGCTATGGCTGTGAACCATGCACAGGCTGTGCTTCATATCTAGGATAGGGAGGGCAGTTTTGCCCCTGAGGCCTGCCAGTTAGAGCCTCTGTCATTGCCTCTGGACAGGCCTGAAAGCTCACACATTGGTTTTTAACCAGAAGTAAACTTCTCTGAAGGAGCAAGATTGGCAGTTTGCTAAAAGGAATACAGAGGGACCAATGTGAATGGACATAAAACACCAGGATCTTTGCCCCTCCCCTAAACACCCACCAGAATATCCACTGCAGAGTGGCACTCAGCCAGCAGGAGGAGAAGACTTGTCCTATGGATGTCAGCCAGGCTCTCTCTTTGGCCACCGTTATGCTTGCAAAATGGGCCCGTGGATAGAGACTGCATTGCCTCAGTGATTGGGCTCCCTCTTGCAAAGCCTGATCTAGTTATTGATACTGGTCACCACCTGACCTTCCAGCAACAGTAATGGATGCTGAACCCTCAACATGGAACTATTCCTCAGGGAGACTGAAGTCACCTGGTGGCAAGTTGATAACATTGGCCCCTTCTGCCCTGGAGGAAGCAAGGATTTGTCCTTGTTACGAGAGGCAACTGTTGTAGATTCTAAGCCTCCCTGCATGTTCTTGCTGGGTATGACAAGAATGCAAGGCCCTCACAGCTCTTGCCAGGTCATTTATCAAGGTTGTGTTTGCAGTAATCAACCTTGAGAGATGAAGTAATATCTCCCTCCAAGACAAACAGAAGGTTTGTTTATTGCTTGCTGCAAAACAATGGTTCCCCAAGCTGAATATTCCTCAGTTGTGATACAAACTTACTACATCTATCTGTGCCCTCTGTAATACCCCCATGAGACTTGGAGACAGGGGAACCGACATATATAATGCTGCTTGCTGTGCTGGGAGTAAAAAGTCTTTGTCTCTGATCTAAGAGTCTTGTATCTTCTGCCAGAATCCATAAAATAGTAACAGGTTGACTTTTTACCTTCAAAAGTAAGATAAAATCTAATTCCAAACGTAACAGTTTTTACCAGAATTGCTATCAATTCCTGATATATACTTGCCTCCTCCACCTGTAGTACCTCTCTATAAGCATCGTGAACCAAGGCCTCATAGAATGCCTGAACTATTGACTTGGTACCCTGTACAAAATTGCCTTAGATCCAGAAACCTTTTTAACAGCAATGGAGGTACCAAAAAATGACATGACCACAGCATCTGCAGTTCTTATCACATGCCTCCTCATTCAGAGGCATTTGGTTTAACAGAATGATGGTCTGTTAGGTAAGGAGCCAGATTAGGCTCAAAACCCCATGGTTCTGGGATATTTGCCTCCAGAATGTGCTAGACACGTTGGAGCATGGATGGATATAGAGTACTACATCCCTCATAGCTTGAATGCCTGGGACCTGAAACCCAGTCGTGCATAAAAATGGACCTTCTCCTCATCCTTCTCGGTGTCCTGTTTATAGAATCTATGCTTCCCTTCCTTGCAAACTTCGGCACTGCCAGGTTAGAAGTCTCAGTTCTTTGGGGAAAAACTTCAACCAAAGGACACAATAAGGGTTCCATTGAACTTGGAGCTATAACTACTACCAAGTCACTGGTGGACCAGCAACCACGGGAAGGAATTATACTAGCATGGAAGTAATTCACCCTGATTCACATGAAGTTCTATTTTTTTTTTTTTCTACACAGTGGGGCAGGGAAGAATATGTTTGGAATCCAGGAGATACATTAGGGCATCTCTTGGGAATTCCATGCCCAGTGAGAATGATAAAAGGGCAATCGCAAGTACCAGAGCCCAGTAAAAACAAGGCAACCTGGAGGCCTGGATACCTTGAGGATAAGAATCTGAGTCAACAAACAGGCAAATCCTCCAGGTCAGTTCAGTGATGGCTGAGTAAAAGGGAACTCTAGAATGGATGGTGCAGCAGGAAGAGGATGAAAATCAGTTATGGTCACAGTGCCAGCTACAACTTTAGGAGCTGCAGTTTACTTCACTGATTTTCTTGCTTTTGTCTTCTTAGAGATGCGGCTGGCTACACCTTGCAATAAACTCTATGACATTGAACTTACACTTTTTCTCTTAAGGAATAAGCGAGACTATCTTGTTCTAACAAAAACGGAGGCTTAAAAATTAACTGGGCATGGTGGTGCATACCTATAGTCCAACTACTCAGGAAGTGAGGTGGGAGGATGGGTTGAGCCCAGGAGTTTGAAGCTGCAGTGAACCATGATCGCACCATTGCACTCCAGCCAGGACAACCAAATGAAACCCTGTCTCTAAGAAAATAATAAAAATAAAAATTTTAAAAGGTAGCTCCATATTTTCGTTGTGGTGCTAGAAACACTAGAAAGTGCAACTGAATCTGAGTGGTGCAAGAGGCGGACTGCATCAAATACCCCTTAGGCACCACATCAGATCCTTTTGGCCTCACCTCTCTGAGGTCTTTGGCTTTTTCCACTTACTTGGAACAACTTCTTGCAGCCACGCCCAATAGCGCCCGTCTCATGCCAGTGCCACATACTTTTTGCTACCTGCCCTGGCTTCCCTGTTGATGCTGAGGCATAAATCACCCGAGAACTTCTCAGGGAACTCCTGTAATCACAACCCAGAAATTCTGGACACTTAATGTTATGAATCCCACAGGAGCGATATGTAACCAATGGGAAAAGGAGCTGAGTGAATAAATTCTTCTCTATTTGCCTCCTACCCCTACCCGCTCCAAACAGTAGATACGGAGAATGCCACTCATTTAAGGGGAAGTCATATCACCACCCCCACCCCCACTACCCAGCCTTATTGGCTTGTCCTTGAGCCCAAATAATTATGGTAATTACACCAGAACACAATGCAACTTAACAGACTCCAATATTCCCCACACACGAAAGCCTTCTAGGTAAGGCAGGGTCAAGCAAAAAACCTTTAGCGCTCAAGTCCTTTTAAGTTGCAGAGAAAGTGTCCAAAAATTCTCTCCCAAGAGGCAACCTAAATCTCTCAGTCTCCCACACCATGATAGAAAAGTAGTCTTCTGATTCTTCCTGCTCTGGCTTTGCATGATCTTCTTTCAGGTTTTCTCATAGGAGGCTTGGTGCCGATGGTTACACCCAGACACTTAGCAATTGCCCACGGCTCTCTGAGCCATCAGACAGGTAAAGCCTGTAGTGTGCAAGCGGTACTTCCCAGCACTGGGGCGAGTGAGCCAACCTCACTCAGCCCGACGCGCCCATCAAATGATGCCACAGGTTCCCACTCCCAAGGGGCCACTCCTTGTTTCATCTGGAATGAGTGCCAGACACTTCCAACTCATGACTTATTTCTTTTCTTTTTTTTTTTTTTTTTTTTTTGAGATGGAGTTTCACAGTCGCCAGGGCTGGAGTACAATGACACGATCTTGGCTCACTGCGAACTCCGCTTCCCAGCTTCAAGCGATTCTCCTGCCTCAGCCTCCTGAGTAGCTGGGATTACAGGTGCCCACCACCACGCCTGGCTAATTTATGTATTTTTAGTAGAGACGAGGTTTCACTGTGTTGGCCAGGCTGGTCTTGAACTCCTGACCTCATGATCCACCTGCCTCAGCCTCCCAAAGTTCTGGGATTGCAGGCTTGAGCCACCACACGCGGCCTAACTCATGACTTATTTCATGTGGACCCTGAGAATGCGGTTCTGGACTGTAACACCCTTTCAATTGTTTCTTGGCCTCCACTTTTCTCATCAGCTTAGCTCCCTACATAAGCCCAAGAGGAGCCCTGTGCCTCTTTGTTTCCTAGGATGAAAAACACTGAAAAATGCAGTTTAGTAGAAATTATGTTTGGAGGACAAGAAGGAGATGTGATCATAACTCAATTATTATTTTTTCTTTTTTCTTTTTTTAACAAAGCACCAATGGCCTTGGGAGAACTTGATAAAGTTGCCAGGGACCAGCAGTGCTTGAGGCCAGTAGGATGGTGAGCCTTAAGGCTTGTTGCCCAAAAGCCTGGTTAGCATCTGCCTCTACAATGATTCCCAGGCTAGTGGAAGTTAAAAACAAACAAACAATACAAACTTTAGAGAATGACAGGATTTCTTTTGTCAAGTATAGGCATTACAAACAAATGAACAATAGACTCTGTCATTTATTCCTACATTGTTTTTAAATGAAAGAGCAATTAACATCTAAAGATGGGAAGAACCCAATTGGAATAAATTAATTTTATAAATTAATCAGATTAACTCTAAGAGATGATATCACTGTTTGTCTTTTATCTCATTTTACCCCAGATGAATGTCAGTGGGTTAGACTAGATCTGCCAGAGTCCATGGTCATGCCTTGGAAACCATTTCTCTGCAGTATATAACTCAGCAGAGGATTAGCACAGAGCTTCCTGTGCATTAGTAGGATTCATACGGTGGGCACTGGAATATTCTCCACTTGTTCTCCATGGCCGTTCCTAGAGACCTGCTCCAGCCCTCTGACAATGAGCAGTAGGAAGCCATCATTTGGCTCATAACGGAGACTGCAACCACATGGAATCCAAAGGAAGCTGTATTGTGTAAACCATGCCTAGGAACGGTTATTGTCAGTGTTGGCTGTGCCAGGCCAGTTTCTTGGCTGTCATTTTGCTAACTTGGTGACATATTTCTAGAAGTTATTCTAAATGAGAGAAATTTCTGTAGCTAGTCCCAAGTAAATTGATTATTTTAAAATTCTGCCTTAAATCAATCCACATTTTAGATCTGTTAGGTAAGATCTGTTTGACAATGTTGCAAAAAAGAAACAAACAAAAAAAACACCCACATGTACTGGAAGTATTACCTTATGGTAATGTGTTTTTAATCACATGAACTATGAAATTACTAATAAAATTCAATATCAAGGGATAATATTAGAAGGAATCCTAAAAATCGTCAAGGCCAACTCTCTACCCAGTTCTGGAATCCCCGCCACACACCAAATCCCTCACTCTGTGACACGTGGCTTACACAGCCCCCAAGGCTGCTGTGCTTATGCCTGGCTCCCACAAGGTCTCCTTGATTCTGACCGTTGCCCATTGCTAGAATCTTAAGTATCACAAGGAAATAGTACTGTCATTTGTGCTTCATCTCAGAATTAGAGAAAAGATAGAGCTTATTCCCATCTCAATTGCTATTTCAGAAAATCTCTTTACTCTGCTTTGAGTTACAGAATGGAGTCTCACAAGTATACCTGGTTGAAAATAGATATGAGGATAAGAAGAAGGAGTGGAAAAGGAAGAAGGGCCCTCATTCACCCATCAAAATTCCCTGTGGCATATGGGATTTTATATATTATTTTTCTATAAAGTATCTCAGCAACTACCTCCATGGAAAAATTAACTTGAAAACACAAATAAAAGCAAACAGCAATGAAGAGCAAAGTTAGGACTTGGCTGGGTATTTAGAAGGCCAAAGCCAGCCTGGGTGAGGTGCTGCGATGTGACATGTGACAGAGGGAAGCCATTCCAAGGAGGAGCCTGGGCAAGGAGGAGTGGGGCTGAGCTGCAAAGGGTGGAGTCACAGCCACATGAAATTTGTCAGCTGAACACTGGGCCGATCTGGCCCTCATGCTGAGTTATTTGGAAACATTGCCCATTTTCTATCTCTGTCATCATTAGCCAGTAGTATCCTTATTCTAGAGACAACTCTGAGACCATGTTTTTACTCTGTCCTCAACTTCACGAGACCGTATTTTCCTGAGCTCCACTGTTCATTTCATTCTGAATTTATTGGCTCCTTTTCAGGCTCAGTTGTTCTACCATAACTTTGCTCATCAAGGCCCTACCCAGAAGTCTGACAAAATGGATTTTGAAAATAGCCCTTCTTGTGAATTTCAGGCTGTAGGAGTAAATATCAAGCTGCAGAGTGTCTCCCAGAATCCAATTCTGTGTTTGGTCTGATAATGTGAGGCAATGAGAATATAAGTCTTGCTTGGGGCGCACTATTTTTAAACCCCTGAGTGATGCAGACAGATACTGTGAAGCGAGATTGCGCAGGCTTAGACATGTCATTTGAACAGAATGTTCTCAGGAGAAGGAAGGTGCTATTGAGAAAGCATAGCCAAGAACAGTGCTCTCTGGGGAAAGGGGGAGAACAGAGCCTCCGAACAACTGTCTATCATTCCCATTGCCTAACCTCTCCGGGCTTTGGGCTGGGCCAATACCGGAGAACATATACACTAAGCCAATAAATGTTCGGAGAAATGAGGGGGAAAATAGTTCTACCTGATTCTCTGTCAGGTTTACCAATGGCTGGAGAAAGAACTTGGCAAAGCAATGACAGGACTTCAGGACCCACTCAGGTGACTTGAAGAATGACATTTTCCAGGATGGAAAGCTTTTCAGTTATTCTGAGACACTGACTTGAGTAAACCTGAGCAAATCACCTCCACAGAGTTCCCATTTCAACTAGCTAAGCTGTATGATTCAGAGCAAACGAAAATGAGAGATAACTGAGGGAGGTTTTTAAGAGAAAATGAGTTTCGGTATGAAACTATTCCTCTAAGGCATTAACAGCTATGACCAAGTCAAGCAAGAATGCTACCATCATGCACCAAGCTGGCTTCAGAGCAAGCACTGGCACATAATTTACAAACTCTCCACTGTCTGTCTCTCTCTATACACACACTCCTACTATGATATTGTGATAGGTCTGTTTAAAGGGGCTGAGTTACTAAAAAGAACCAGATGCATCGGAAGCAGGATCAAGAAGTGCAGATGTTAAGGACAGCACTAAGCAACATGCAGCTGAATTGGAAAACTGGTTTTAAAATGTGCAAGAAATGAGTCCCTTGAGCTGTGCATGCCCGCATCTTCCAAAGGGCAATTTACAAAGAAGTAAGATTTAATTAAAAAAATAAAGTACAGGTGTCCCCTCAAAATCAATGTCCTAATATAAATACTAGATTCAGTTTTGACTCTAAAATGACTCAGTTATGTGGCCTTCACCTTAGAAGAATAGCCACTGTTCTAGAAATGCATATTGACCTAGGCTCTTATATGTAAGGTTCAGTGGATATCCATGGAGAGATGGTGGTGGATGAATGCAGGCACTCCGGGCCCTCAAAATCCAATTTAGCTTGGAGCCAGCAGCCACCACTGCTAAGTCCTGCCTTGTGACAGGGTTCCTGGGCATACTCCCTGTCTGCAATTGGTTTTAGGAACTTCAGGACCGGTTGTTAGGGCTCCTGAGTTAGATTGCACAGACTGGGAACACACCCAGGTGAGTAAATTCAACACAGGCAGTGTCGTAACATGGAGGACAGGGACAAATAGAACAAAGGAAAAAAGTGCCCCACCAATCGTACCTGATTATCTCCCCAGGTGTAGTGAACTCAATTAGCCATCTAAATAAGTGCTGGATGAGACTCTTGCTGTAGTGAGAATGAACAGCTGCCTTTCCCTCTTCTTATCCCTAATCCGCAAACCCACCCTCATGTCATGAGTGACCCGGGGTCAGAGAGCTCTTGGAGTTACCTGTTTGTGTGATAAGATTGCAGAAATCCTGAGCGGACAGCATAGAATATCGGGCTAGGGCTCTTGGGTTTTGGGTGCCAAAGAAGCTCCACTGACAACAGAGGCGGAACACAGTGGTCTCTGCAGCTGGTGTTAAGCAGCCTTGTCCACTGTGGCATTGGTCAGCCACTGGAGCAGTGTTTCCCAACTGGGATTCTGCCCCCAGGGGAGAGCAGACAATCTAGAGACATTTTGGGTTATCACAGCTGGGGGAATGCTACTGACCTCCAGTGAGTAACATCTAGCTAGGGGTGCTGCTGAACACCCTACAACACACAGGACAGTCCCTCAATAAAGAATTACCTGGCACAAAATGCTAATAACACCAAGATTGAGAAGTCCAGCTCTAGAGTATGTCACCAACTCTACTTTGAGTAAGAATTTGGTTCAAAGGAGGCTTGTCAAGGGTATCAGTGTTTCCCGAGAGGAAGTAGTCATAATATGGTCTGGTCTGTCCTTTGAGGGCTTTGAATTGGGCTTGGTACTTGCTACTTCAAGTCTTATAAACAATTATACAGAAAAGAAAGAAAAAATATATATATATATATATATAAAAGAATTATTGCAACTCCCATAGACAAAAGTTCTGAAAATCCTACTTTCTGTTTTACAGTCAACAGAAAAAGATGACATAGGGCAGGGCGTTTTGTTTGTTTTGTAGACTGATACATCCCAGGTTCCTAGAACAATACCTGGTATATGGTAACCACTCAAAATATATTTTATCAACTGAAGAATAGCCTTAGATCCACACAGAATCTTCCTCAGGCCTCCTCATCATTGGAGAAGTAATAGCTAATAATAATTGAATATTGATTGTTTATTAAGTGCCAAGAACTGTTCTAAATGTTTATGTTATCTAAATTAACTGAATTAATCTTCACAGTTACTTTTTATGAAGTAGGCACTATTATTAATCCCCATCTTGCAGATGAGGAAAATTAGGCAAAGAGAAGTCAAATAACTTGTCCAAGGTCACACACAGCCAGTAAGTTCTAGAGCCAGGATTCAAACCCAAGCATTCTGGCTCCAGAACTCAGGGTCTTAACATTCCACAGTGCCCTCTCACCTAGGGAAGACATCGTATGCACAGCCTCACCCTGCATTATCTCACTCAGTCCCAGTGGGAAATATCCCTAAAGTTAGAAAATAAGAGTACTTCCTGGCCTAGAATCAGGCCCTAAAATTATGATAAAGATGCTAGTCTAGGAAAAGAAAGAATTGAACCATCCCCAAGTTCTGGAAGAACTAGGGGAGTCTCTGAGGCTGAGAGGTGATGGCTGGGTGTGTTTGGAAAAGACACTAGTGATTTGCCTGGCTCTCTACTCAGTTTCCTGAACTTCTGTCCTTGACCACCAGCCAGAGTCTCCTCCCACTCAGCACTTACCCTGCCGGCTCAGTGGTGCCTCTGAACTTCATCAGAGAGAACTGAAGGAGCCCGGCTTCTAACAGCTCAACTTCACTTTGATGTTGGCCTTAAGGTTAAGCATCTCCTGACCCTGTGCTCTGGATAACCCTCAGCTTGCACCCTAGTTCCTCTAGGCCAACAACCTCCTTAGCTTCTGCCGTCCCACTTCCTCCCTCCCTGTGGGGAGCTTTGCTCTTAAAACCCCTTCTTCAAGCCTGTAATCCCAGCACTTCAGGAGGCCAAGGCGGGCGGATCATGAGGTCAAGAGATTGAGACCATCCTGGCCAACATGGTGAAACCCTGTCTCTACTAGAATACAAAAAATTAGCCGGGTGTGGTGGTGTGCACCTGTAATCCCAGCTACTCAGGAGGCTGAGCCAGGGGAATCACTTGAACCCAGGAGGCGGCGGTTGCGGTGAGCCAAGATCGCAGCATTGCACTCCAGCCCGGGTGACAGAGCAGATTCCGTCTCAAAAAAAAAAACGAAAACAACAACAACAACAAAATCCCACACTTTTTCAGTTATGTCCTGTTTCTTCTGCCTGCCCACATCTTCTCAGATTGTCTTGGCTCTGCTGTGATATCCCTACACACTGCTCCCCAGCCCGCACCCTAACCTGCCTGGCCAGCCCTCCCTGATGCCACCACCTGCCTGGACTGCCCTGGCATCAGTTCCCATTCTTTCCGCATGCCATGCTCCACCTGCCTGGACTTGCCACTGCTTGCAACTGCACTTGCCCTGGAGCATCCTCCTTGCCCCCTGGGATGGGTGTGCCTATCTCTAGGTTCTCTCTTCTCATGTGTCTGGGGCAACCACCTCCTGAGAGCTGACACCTCAGCTATGACGCTGGTGAGAAACCAAGCTAGACCCATGCTGAGGTCAGCAAAACTATACCTCCATTCTCTACCCCACTTCCCAGAGCCTGACAGCTGTGCCACCACCTCCTTGAAGTTCTTCCTAAACTCCCAAGCAGAGTGGACCCCTCATCCTTGGTGAACCTCGAGTACCCTGGATATGTCTCTTTGAGGATACCTATTGCTGCCATGACATTTCTTTTTAATGTATGTAACAGGACAGAGAATATTCTTTTTGTTAGTAGCAGGTATGAGACTTCTCTTAGGGCAAAAATCATTTTCATTGGGAAATATTTTCTTGAGATCACTTGGGTTTAGTGAGTTCCTACAAGAAATAACAGCTGGTACTCAAGCCTTGAAGAAAAGAGCAATACTGTGTCACACAAGGGGAGGGATTTGTTTGATCCTCAGAGCAAATGGGGAGAGTAAAGGAAGATGAAACTTACAAGCGTGGAGAGAAAGAGTAAAGCCATCAAAATACAAAAGGCCATATGCTCTGTGATGAGACTCTTCCCCTGGAAAAGGCTGCCAGGCTTATAAAACTAACGTTATGAGTAGATTGTTGTTAGAAAGCAGTGAT
The DNA here is from genome assembly GCF_002776525.5 of Piliocolobus tephrosceles. Taxonomy (NCBI): domain Eukaryota; kingdom Metazoa; phylum Chordata; class Mammalia; order Primates; family Cercopithecidae; genus Piliocolobus; species Piliocolobus tephrosceles. The sequence goes on from NC_045438.1 coordinate 36,818,180, forward strand.
GAGTTTGGCATTAGCATCAGATTTATCTGAAAGGAATCAGAAACAACGTGTGGATACAGATCCAGAAGCAGCAGAATCATGAGACTGCAAGCCCTTGGGAATTAAGTATATATATATATATATATATATATATGTTATATACTGCTGAGAGAATAGAAACTACTGTGTGAATAATCCTCATCGTGTCTTATGAAAAATCATTTCAAGAGAGTCACCAAGCCAGTGAATTATATTTTGCTGCCTTGCTTGTTGGGACAGAGGGCACAGAGGCCTGGGTGTTGGGGCTGTCATACTCCCAGGCCTCCAGAGAGCACCAAAGCCAGCCCTCCTGAGTCAGTGTGAGGGTGTGGCCCGTGTGTAGCACCCCAGGTGAAGGGTGGGGAGTACTGTCAGAATCTGAGTGGGGTAAGATGGGGTGGGGTAGGGAGGAGCCATTTCAGCGTCTGTTTTTTGCGTGTTTTTTGGTCTCACAATTAACCTCCTAGACAAGAGGCTGGGTGTGAGAGCTGTGTATGTTCATAGTGGAGACAGAGGGGACTCCAGGCAAGACATGAAAGCTATGAGAGCTTCAGGATGACCAACCCAACATAGAAACTTACACTTGGCTCTGCTTTGATGCATCACATCCCTTTATCTGGCCCAATTTACCTAGCCAACTGATTTCACAGCATCAATGAGAGGCCTGCGGAAGTTGACCTCACTTGCTAATTTGAAGGCTATGTAGATTGGGCCCAAGTAATACATTTCCACAGAAATCATAAAAGCAGGAACTCTAAGAGACAAAATAATGATCTTATAATTGAATGAGCCACCCCATTTACTGCTTGGCATGTTAGTCATTTACTATGTGCTCTAATCAAAAGATGAGGTAGCTTCTGTTGAAACCACCAGTTCAGGTGATTTCTGATCAGCTGATTTCTATGTGTAATTCACACAAATCACTATTTGTGTATTGTCTAGACCATATCACCATCCCATCAGAAGCTCAAGCAATACTTATACATGATATGTACTAGGACACATTATTTTCCTGGAAACAATTATAATAAATGCCATTTACTTCCTCTAATGAAAACATATCTGCCCATATATCATCCATGAGGAGTAAAAACAAGGAGGTCTTAAAATGCTGTGAATGAGGCTCTATGACTGGCCCCATTACCTCTTCACAATCAACTGAGTTCAAAGAAAGAATAAGCAATTGCTCACTCTGAGTCTTACTTTAACTAGAGGCTGATGTCACGGCCATTTAGGCTGCAGTGGGATAACATTCAAGTAATAATAACTGGAGTCATAGAAGGGATACTTGTGCTCTCTAGCCTGAAGCAAACCTATGTTAATTAAGCACTTAGGATTCTCATAGTTGTAGTGTGAATCTCTTGAGATTGAACACTGCCTGCCACCCAATCTCCCACAAGTCACCACCAAATATCAATAACTTTGACCTCTGAGCACATATTCTTAGCAGTCTGTGCCCTTAGGGATCCCATGTATTGACTCATTTAATTATGATGTCAAAACACTACCCTCTCTTGACAAAAAAGGAAACTGAGGCTTGGGCAGGTTAAGTAATGTTCTGGAGGGCATACAGTTAATCCATTGCAGAATGTGGATTGAAACTCAGTAAGCCTGACTGCAAGACCCACATACCTAAACAATGTGCTACACCAAATTCAAAAAACAGTAAAACTCAACGAAAAGGAAAAATGGTATGTGAGTGGAACATTATAACCAACATACATTAAACTACCTGAACAGGGAAAAACAGAACAAAAAAAAAAAAAAATGAAGAAGAAAAATTGTCCCTTCATCAACCCTGTAGTTATCTCCGTTTAAACCTAACCTTGGCCCGAACTACCGTAGGGAAATGAGCCCATGGTTAAAACACAAGGGAAAACCAAAAAAGTTTGCTGCTGGGTTCAGTGTTAGGATAACATGAGGAACTTTCAAGGATAATCTGATTACCCAGTGTTTTACCTTCCATGCCAAGATTAGACCCTGAGCCCCCAAATAAAATGTGACTCTACTCCACTGATGTGACTGATTTGGGGCAAATCTTGTAATATTTCTTTCATCATTGAATCGTAGTTAAGAGGCATCATGAGTACGACCAACTGTGCTCTGGATTGGCATTCGGAGCTGTACCTTCTTCCTATTGCTGTAGCAGTACCCCTCCTGCTGAATATAGGTTTCTGGGCTCAGTAGGCACGGAGGCAGAGCTCACAAAATAATAGCAACTAAGTAAAAGCAACACAGATTGTAGTCATCTGTTGATCAAAACTCCATTAGGTGTTTCTCCATACATAAATCACACACATTAACTAGAACTACTTTGTACAGAACCTATGACTATGTTCACTCAATTGTAGTGAAACATCTGCCCATGCACAGCCAATACTGATTGCTCTTTCAACTTGAAAGCCACTTCCACTGTGCAGTGTCCCTCAGTGTCACTTGATGAATGCATTTTGCCAAAAGCACGTTGAGCCCTCTTTCTGATCATAACATTAGTCAATACCTTTGTAGCTGGTTTTAGAAGCGTCTCATAAATAGTGCCACTCATACCAATTTTGCTCCAAGAAGCTCATTTGTGTGAATCTTCAGGTACAGAAGAGGGTATCTAGATGCGAAGCAGAAACTAAGAAGCGGCCAGGCTAGGTGGCTCACACCTGTAATTGCATCACTTTAGGGGACTGAGGCAGGAGGATGGCTTGAGTCCACAAGTTCAAGACCAGCCTGGGCAACATAGTGAGACCTCATCTCTACAGAAAATAAAAATATTAGCCAGGCATGGTGGTGCACACCTGTAGCCCCAGCTACTTGGGAGGCTGAAGTAGGGGGATCACTTAAGCCTGGGAGGTTGAGGATGCAGTGAGCTGTGATTGCACTACTCCACTCCAGCCTAGGTGACACAGAGAGACCGTCTCTCAAAAAAATTAACTAAGGGCTGGGCACAGTGGCTGTAATCCCAGCACTTTGGGAGGCTGAGGCAGGTGGATCACCTGAGGTCAGGAGTCTGTGATCAGCCTAGTCAACATGGTGAAACCCCTTCTCTACTAAAAATACAAAAAATTAGCCAGGCATGATGGCATGCGCCTGTAGTCCCAGCTACTTGGGAGGCTGAGGTACGAGAATTGCTTGAACCCAGGAGGCAGAGGTTGCAGTAAGCCGAGATCGC
>NC_045438.1:36821757-36885329 GCF_002776525.5 Piliocolobus tephrosceles
ATTTAGCCTCTCTTAATGAGTGTTTTACAATTGCAACATTAGCTTTTTCATGTAATAACAGTATTTTTTTCTAAATCAGAACAAGTACCACATAGAAGGAACTCCACAGATTGACCGTGGCCTTGCAGCAACCACCTTCCTCGTTATCCCTAGTAGGAGAGAAACAGGCAAGTTTGACATGTGATTTAATAAGAAAACAAACAAATGTTCCCGGCAGCATAATAAGATACTGCTCCCTATATCCTGCTTTCCCTTGGAAGTCAGGGCATATTTTGGGGAATGGCAAATATTGGAATTTTTTCAATGGAATACATTACAAACTAGCAACTATCAAATGCAGAATTTATTATTCTCCTTTCTCTAGCCCACGATTTCCTTAGTAGTGTTGACTGTAAACACACTGGTATTACAGCAGAAGCTGGGGATATAGGACAGTGCCCAATATCTTCAAAATGAAAAATTTAACCAGAGTGTAAATTTCTCTCTCTCTCTCTCTTTCCCCCACCCCCCCACTCCCCCCCCACTCCCTCCCCAACTCCACTGCCATATGGAATCTCACACTGTCGCCCAGGCTGGAGTGCAGAGGTACCATGTTGGCTCACTGCAACCGCCACCTCCTGGGCTCAAGCGATTCTCATGCCTCACTTCCCAAGTAGCTGAGACTACAGGAGCACGCCACCACGCTTGACTAAAGTTTTTGTATTTTAGTAGAGACAGGATTTCACCATGTTGCCTAGGGTGGTCTTGAACTCCTGAGCTCAGGTGATACACCCCCTTTGGCCTCCCAAAGTGCTGGAATTACAGGCGTGAACCACTGCACACAGCCTAATTTGTCTTATTCTATGGGAAGATATTTAAAAATATATATCTTATTAGTTGATTTAATTATTGGATGTTAGTAATAGTGTGTGTTTTATTAATCTAGTTACTGATACCGGTTTTTAAACATTAGGTCTGATTAGTTTAATTCTGAAAAACAGGTTTCTAGAATGGTGTTCTGCATTCCCCCTGGATGCCTATGAAGCTAAACCTATTGTAGACATCTCTTAATTGGATCTCAATATCAGGGATTAACTCCTAAGGGATTGGATAAGAAGATGGTATCTGCCATATGCACTCAGACTGGAGCTGGAAAGCAAAGGCCCTGTCTAGAATTTGTCTTTCCCCATCACTCCACAAACAAGAAGCAGGTTTTCAAACCAGAATTAGGCTTATTTTATAAACCAATTTAGGCTCAGAGAGCCATCTGTGTTTATCTCCCACATGTTATCCCCTAAAGCCTTATTTGCAAGTCTCAACCTGTCTCAGCAATACTTCAAAGACCCAAGGGAAGATTCGTATTCCATAGTTAGCCTGACACACCAGAGAGGAAGGACTCTTTTAGAGGCAAGTGCCATAATGAGTTGAAGTTTGAGGGAAAGAGGAAATCTTAGAAAAAGGTGGTATGCTCCAACTGTACCTCTCCATCAGGAAATTCTTCTTTCAGGGAAAAATTTAGACGTTTGACATTTTTTTCCTTATTAGGTAAAGTATGCATATCCTACAGAGATAATCTTCCTGTCTTACACAAAAAATAACTGAAGCCAAGATGTCAATGTCTGTCTCCAAAACAACACAGCTGCAAATGGTGGCATAAAAAGTCAGAATTGTGCCACTTAGAGTTTTACATCACTGGTTTTCAAATTTTGCAGCATTCTGGCATCCTTTTTGTTTATTATTTTAAATTGTGGTAAAAATACATAACATAAAATTTACCATCTTAACCAAGTATACAGTTTAGTAGACTGAGATATATTCACATTGTTGCACAACAGATCTCCAGAACTTTTTCATCTTGCAAAACTAAAACTCTACACCCGATGAATAACTCCCCATTCCCCCTTCCCCCAGCCCCGGGCAATCACCATTCTACTTTCTGTTTCCATAAACTTGACTATGTTAGATATGTCATGTAAGTGAAATCATGCAGTGACAGGCTTATTTCACCTAGCATGATTTCCTCAAGGTTTATCCATGTTGTAGTGTGTAAAGCCATTTTCTTCCTTTTTAAGGCTGAAATATATTCAGCTGTGTGTACATATTACATTTTACTTATCCATAATCCATTGATGAATGCTGGGCTGCTTCTACATCTTGACTATTGTAAATAATGCTGCTATGAACATGAATGTGCAAATATAACCTTAAGATCCTATTTTCAATTCTTTTGTATATATACCCAGAAACGATATTGCCAGATGATATGGTAACACTGTTTTTAATGTTTCAAAGAACTATACCATCTTCCATAGTGGTTGCACCATTTTACATTTGCACCAACAATTACACAAGGGTTCTAATTTCTCCACATCCTCATCAACATTTGCTATTTTCCGTTTTGCGTGGTTTTTATTAGTAGTAGCCATCCTGAGTGTGAGGTGACATCTCACTGGGGTTTTGATTTGCATTTCCCTAGTGGTTACTGATGTTAAATATCTTTTCATATGCTTGTTGGCCATTTGTATATCAATTTTAGGAAAATATCTATTCAGGTCCTTTGCCTGTTTTTTAAAAGGGTTATTTGGTTTTGGTTGTTGAGTTTTAGGAGTTCTTTCTATATTCTGAATATCAATCCCTTATCAGTATGTAATTTGTAAATATTTTCTCCTTTCTGTAGGTTGCCTTTTAACCCTGTTGATTGTGTCCTTTGATGAACAAAAGTTTTAAGTTTGATGTAATCTCATTTATCTGTTTTTGCATTTATTGACTGTGCTTTGAGTGCCATATTCAAGAAATCAAGCAAACTAACACAGGAACATAAGAACACATGGATACACAGAGGGGAACAATACACACTGGGGCCTATCAGAGGGTAGAGGATAGGAGGAGGGAGAGGATCAGGAAAAATAACTGATGGGAACTAGGCATAATACATGGATGATGAAATAATCTGTACAACAAACCCCCATGACAGAAGTTTACCTATATAACAAACCTGCACATGTACCTGTAACTTAATATGAAAGTTAAATTGTTTAAAAAAGAAATCATTTCCAATTCAATGTCATAGGATTTTATCTAGCGTTTTCTTTTAGGACTTTTACAGTTTTAGATTTTACAGTCTTTAATCTATTTTGAGTTAATTTTTACACATGGTATAAGCTAAGAAACCAGCTTCATTCTTCTGCATGTGGATATCCAGTTTTCCTAGTACCATTTGTTGAAAAGACTGTCCTTTCCTCCATTGAGTGGTCTTAGTACCCCATTGAAGATTATTTGACCTTATGTGTAAGACTTTATTTCTCTGGTCTCTATTCTATTCCACTGGTTTGTATGTCTGTCTTTGTGCCAGTATCACACTGTTTTGATTACTGCCACTTTGTAATAAGTTTTGAAATCAGGAAATGTGAGATCTCCAATTTTTTTTTTTTCAAATTGTTTTGGTTATTTAGGGTCTCTTGAGGTTCCACATGAACTTTAAAATAGACTTTTCTATTTCTGCAAGCATATCATTTAGTTCTTGACAGGGATTGTATTGAATTTTTAGGTTGCTTTGGGTAATATCAAAATCTTTTTTTTTTTTTTTTTTTTTGTGACGGAGTCTCACTCTGTCACCCAGGCTGGAGTGCAGTGGCATGATTTATTTATTTATTTATTTATTTATTTATTTATTTATCTATCTATCTATCTATCTATCTATTTATGGAGACAGAGTCTCACTCTGTTGCCTAGGCTGGAGTGCAGTGGCACAATCTCGGCTCACTACAAGCTCCACCTCCCAGGTTCATGCCATTCTCCTGCCTCAGCCTCCCAAGTAGCTGGGACCACCGGCGCCCACCACCATGCCCAGCTAATGTTTTTGTAGTTTTAGTAGAGACAGGGTTTCACCGTTTTAGCCAGGATGGTCTCGATCTCCTGACCTCGTGATCTGCCCATCTTGGCCTCCCGAAGTGCTGGGATTACAGGCGTGAACCACTGTGACTGGCCGGGTAATATCGGAATCTTAACAATATTAAAGCTTCCAATATATGAATACAGGATGTCTTTCTACTTATTTGTATCTTCTTTAATTTCTTTTAGCAAATTTTTGTATTTTCAGTGTATAAGTTTTTCTCTCATTTGCTTAAGTTTACTCCTAACAATTATAATTTTTGATGCTATTATAAATGGACTTATTTTCATAATTCCTTTTCAAATTTTTTATTGTTAGTGTTTAAAAACACAAATAATTTTCTGTGTTGATTTTGTATCCTGCAACTTTGCTGACTTTATTTCTTAGTTCTAGCAGTGTTTTGTGCATGTTTGAAACCTTTAGGGTTTTCTACATATAAGATTGTGTCATCAGCAAACAGAAATAATTTGACTTCTTCCTTTCCAATTTGGAGCCTTTGATTTATTTTTCTTGTGTAAGTGCTCTGGCCAGGACTTTCAGTACCACATTTATGGAAGTGGCAAAAGCAAGTACCCTTGTCTTGTTCCTAATCTTAAAGGAAAAGTTTTCAGTCTTTTACCATTGAGTGTGATGTTAGCTGTGGGCTTTTTAGCTATGGCCTTTATTATGCTGAGATAGTTCTTTCTATTCCTAATTGATTGAGTGTTTTTGTCATAAAATAGTTTTGAATTTTATCAAGTGCTTTTTCCACATTAATTAAGATGATCATATGGGGTTTTCCTTCTTCATCCTATTAGTGCGGCATATTACATTAGATTGATTTTCACATGTTGAAACCTTCTTGCATCCCAGAAATAAATTCCCATTCTTATAAATGGGAATAATTACATGAATTTAATCAAAGGATTCAGTTTCCTGACCTCTGTAGAAGGCATTAACGTCTTAGAGCAAAGTGCGTAAGACAAAACAATGACTGCCATTCAACTCATGGATGAATAAGAAGTATGTTGCTCAGAGTTTCTGAGTAAAGTCAGCTGAAGCCTGACCCATCCATCCTGGATTCTTCAGTGTTCCTCAGGAGAATGAACTGATAATGAGTATGGGAACTAGGAAACTTGGTGTGATATTTTTGTCCAGGATGTGTTAGAAAAAAAAAGAATCGGGCTGGGTGTGGTGGCTCACGACTGTAATCCCAGCACTTTCGGAGGCTGAGGCGGGTGGATCATGAGGTCAGGAGTTCAAGACCAGCCTGGCCAAGATGGTGAAATGCTGTCTCTACTAAAAATACAAAACTTAGCCAGGCATGGTGGCGGGTGCCTGTAATCCCAGCTACTCGGGAGGCTGAGGCAGAGAATTGCTTGAACTGGGAGGCAGACGTTGCAGTGAGCCGAGATCGCACCAGCCTGAGCAACAGGGCGAGACTCTGTTTCAAAAAAAAAAAAAAAGAAAGAAAGGAAAGAAAGAAAGAAAAAGAAAGAATCCTCAGTAACATCCCCAAGATGGACAGAGCGCTAAGCAGTAGAGGTGATGGATGTGCCCTGCTCTTGGCTTTACCACTATTCTTGTGCCCATACAAAGGCAGCCCAGAGGACAATAGCAATTCTCTATTTATATACCAACCATTAGCTAAGCCACATGGTCTCAGTGTTTGTTAGCTCTAAGTTTACAGAGCGATAAATTTAGGTCGATAGAGATGAAATGCCTGGCCAGAGGACATAAAATAAATGATAATGTGTGGCACCCCAAATCTAGATCCCTAGACTGGTAACTGGCTTTCTTTTCTATGCTGTTTCCTTAATGGGAGGCCAAGGTGGGCGGATCACGAGGTTAGGAGATGGAGACCATCCTGGCTCACGGTGAAACCCCATCTCCACTAAAAGTACAAAAATAATTAGCCGGGCATGGTGGCAGGCACCTGTAGTCCCAGCTACTTGGGAAGCTGAGGCAGGAGAATGGCACAAACCCGGGAAGTGGAGGTTGCAGTGAGCTGAGATCACACCACTGCACTCCAGCCTGGGTGACAGAGCGAGACTCTGTCTCAAAAGAAAAAAAGATAGATAGATTTTATTTATATATAGTATATTATACATTTAGATTATATATATTATATATTTCTATTACATATTTATATTATATATCATATTTATATTCTATATAATATATTACATATAATATTATATATTATATTATAATAATTAATATTATATAGTATATATTTATATTATATGTATTTTATAGGTATATAATCTAAAAATTCTTTATTAGCACTTGTTTCTTAGCCTTTAAGTACAAAATGTACAAACATTACTTAGGCACTATTTTTCACATACTACTTTAATTTTTCAAATGTCTGTCGGGGCATCATGCTCATCTAAGTTTCTCCTTCCTCACTGGTTGCTCCTTCTCAACATTCTTTATACATCTAGGTGTTGCAGAATCCAAAGTCCCATCCTCATCCTCCTTTCCCTCTTTTTCTATGAAGTCTCATTCACTACCATCACTTTAAATAAAATCATTTTGCTGATAATACTTATCTTCAGAACTTCAGGCAGATATATCCAACTGCTTACTTAACTTCTTCAGTGAGATGACTAGTGGGATATTCAAGTAGAATATATCCAAAAGATAAGCTAGAGTTCTCTTCTCAGTATCTGCTTCTGCTATACACTTTCCATCTCACCAAAATTGGAGGAGTTATCTTTTACTATCTAGTCTCCCTCACCACTCAACACTTCCATTAACTACAACTATATCCAAGCAAATACATCAACTCTATGTCTAAAATATGTGTGAATTCCAACCACTCCTCTCCACCTCCACCACTACTGCCCTAGTCCACACCTCCATCTCTCTGGCCTGGACTACTGAAGCAGTCCATTAACTAGCCCACTCTGGTTCCAATTGATCCCAAGCACAGTCATCTGATCCCAGGGCATTCTCCAGTCAGTAGACAGAATGATATTCTAAAAATATGTTAGATAATATCACTCCCAAATACCCTCTAATGCTTCCCATTGCAAGTAGAATAAAATCTAAAATCTACATGATCCAGCCTCTTGTTTTCTCACCGAACTCATATCCTAGTACTTTCTCCTTATTCATCACCTCCCGGCTATACTCACATTCTTCCTGTTCCTCAAACATGCCGTTTTAGTCTGTGTTCATGTTGCTGATAAAGATATACCTGAGACTGGATGATTTACAATAGAAAGAGGTTTAATGGACTTACAGTTCTATGAGGCTAGGGAGACCTCACAATCATAGTGCAAGACAAGGAGGAGCAAGTCATGTCTTACATGAATGGCAGCAGGCAAAGAGAGAGCTTGTGCAGGGAAACTCCCTGTAATAAAACCAACAGATCTCATGAGACTTATTTACTATCATGAGAACAGCACAGGAAAGACCTGCCCCCATGATTCAATTACTTCTCACCGGGTCCCTCCCACAACATGTGGAAATTCAAGATGAGATTTGGGTGGGGACACAGCCAAACCATGTTATTCTGCCTCTGGCCCCTCTCAAATCTCATGTCCTCACATTTCAGAACCAATCATGCCTTCCCAATAGTCCTCCAAAGTCTCAACTCATTTCAGCATTCACTCAAAAGCCCACAGTGCAAAGTTTCATCTGAGACAAGGCAAGTCCTTTCTGCCTATGAGCCTGTAAAATCAAAAGCTACTTAGTTACTCCCTAGATACAGTGCGGGTATAGGCATTGGATAAAAACAGCCAACCCAAATGGAAGAAATTGGCCAAAACGAAGGTGCTACAGGCCCCATGAAAGTCCAAAATCCAATAGAGTAGTCATTAAATCCTAAAGTTCCAAAATGATCTCCTTTGACTCTATGTCTCACATCCAGGTCACATTGATGCAAGATTGGTCTTGGGCAGCTCTGCCCCTGTGGCTTTGCAGGGTATAGCCTCTCTCCTGGCTGCCTTCTCAGGTTGGCATTGAGTGTCTGTGGCTTTTCCAGGTGCACGGTGCAAGCTTTCTTGTCAGTGGTCTGAAGGATAGTGGCCCTCTTCTCATAGCTCCATTAGGCAGTGCGCCAGTAGGGACTCTGTGTAGGGGTTCACACCCTATGTTTCCCTTCTGCTCTGCCCTAGCAGAGGTTCTCCATGAGGGCCCCACCCCTGTAGCAAACTTCTGCCTGGGCATCCAGCCGTTTCCATACATCCTCTGATATCTAAGCAAAGGTTCCCAAACCCCAATTCTTGACTTCTCTGCACTCAAAAGCTCAACACCACATGGAAGCTGCCAAGGCTTGGGGCTTGCACCCTCTGAAGCCATGGCCTGAGCTCTACATTGGCCCTTTCAGCCACAGCTGGAGTAGCTGGGACAAAGGGCACCAAGTCCCTAGGTAGCACACAGCATGGGGACCCTGGGCCTGGCCCACAAAACCATGTTTTCCTCCTAGGCTACTGGGCCTGTGATGGGAGGGGCTGCCATAAAGACCTCTGACATGCCCTGGAGACATTTTTCCCATTGTCTTGGGGGTTAAAATTCAGATCCTAGTTACTTATGCAAATTTCTGCAGCTGGCTTGGATTTTATCTCAGAAAATGAGTTTTTCTTTTCTATTGCATTGTCAGGCTGCAAATTTTCCAAACTTTTATGTTTTGCTTCCCTTATAAAACTGAATGCCTTTAACAGCACCCAAGTCACCATTTGAATGCTTTGTTGCTTAGAAATTTCTTCCACCAAATACTTTAAATCATCTCTCTCAAGTTCAAAATTCCACAAATATCTAGGGCAGGGGCAAAATGCCACCAGTCTCTTTGCTAAAACCTAGTCCCAGAAGTAACTACTGTAACAAGAATCACCTTTGCTCCAGTTCCCAACAAATTCCTCACCTCCATCTGAGACCACCTCTGCCTGGATTTCATTGTCCATATCATTATCAGCATTTTGGGCACAGCCATTCAACAAGTCTCCAGGGAGTTCCAAACTTTTGCAGATTTTCCTATCTTCTTCTGAGCCCTCCAAACTGTTCCAACCTCTGCATGTTACCTGGTTCCAAAGTTGCTTCCACATTTTCAGGTATCTGTTCAGCAGCACCCCACTCTACTGGTACCAATTTACTGTATTAATCCATTTTCATGCTGCTGATAAAGACATACCTGAGACTGGGCAATTTACAAAAGAAAGAGGTTTAATGGACTTATAGTTCCCTGTGGCTGGGGAGGCCTCATAATCATGGCAGAAGGCAAGGAAGACCAAGTTATGTCTTATATGCATGGCAGCAGGCAAAGAGAGAGCTTGTGCAGTGAAACTTCCCCTTATAAAACCATCAGGTCTCATGAGACTTATTCACTATCACAAGAACAGCATGGCAAACACCTGCCCCCATCATTCGATTACATCCCACCAGGCCCCTTGTACAACACATGGGAATTCAAGGTGAGATTTGACTGGGGACACAGCAAAACCATATTACATGCCAAGTTCATTTCAGTCTTTCTCCCCCTTTGCTGGAAACATTTTTCCTGAAATTTTCTCATGGTTCTCTCTTCCTCAACCCTAATGTCATCTTCTTAGAAAAAACTTCCTGGCCAGCTAAAAGATGTCACTATCACCCAATTATTCTCTCTCTCAATAACCCAGATTTTTTTTAATATCACTTGCCTCCGTTTGAAATCATTGTATTTATTTGATTTGTTGACTGATGATCTTCACCCACCAGAATATCAGTTCTATGAGGCTACGAACTTTTTCTTCTTCACCTCTAAATTTCCAGTGACTAGAACAGCACCTGTGGCAGGATAAGTGTATAATACATACATGCAGAGGAAATGTATGACAAAACAAGGGAATATAGAAAACTAGTAAAATGTGAAAGAAGTTCTTAAAGAAAAAAATTAGCCTTATTATAATCCATAGATAGCAACTCTTCATACATTTTCTTTCTCTTTCTCTCTCTCTTCCTCTTTGTCTCTCTGTATCCCTCTCGTTATGGCTATGCATGTGCATAATAAATTGACATCCTGCTTTTATCACTTGACAATGACAATTACCCATATACTCACATTAACAGTAATTATTATAAAGTTTAAATATGCCAGTTTAAAAAAATTAAAACAAGTGAACAGTAAATGATGACAGTCATATCCTCTTCAATCCAGTTCCCAGAAGTAACTACTGTCAAGATTGGTATGTATTAGTCAATGGTTTTTCCTTGGTCTCTCTATATATACACACATACACAAATACATCACACACATGTGTAAAATGTGATATAACATATATATAGTATATATGTGTAGTTATGTGGAAAAATAAAATCACAGAAATCAAACTTTTCCTTTTTATTGTAGAATATATTGAGATCTTTTCATGTCAGAATACACTGACATTTTTAAGTTATTTTTAATCTTTAAATTTGCTGCAGGGTAGAGAAAGAGGTAAGCCAACAAGAAGCAAATGGATTGCTATTTCAGAGGGGTTCAGGAGTCAAGGACAAACTGTATCTCTGAAGGCAAGGACTCAGGGTGGGATTGAGCACAGAAGGATAGATTCAAAGTCTACAAGAAGCATCTAGACAGCCATTTCCTCTTCCCAACTACACAGTCAAGTGACTAACTCTTCCCAGCCTTGGAGGAAGGCAGAATAAGGCATATGCTGAAAACAAATGCTTTACATTAAAATCTGCAAATCCAATGGTGAAACTCCTAGCCCAGTCTCATACTGGCTTATAGGATTATAACAACCAGGCTATGCCATCCAGACAAGAGACTGGAAGAATCTACTCCAAGAAAACTAATCACCCCAATATACTGGCAACTTGGAGTACTTCATGAAGACAAATTTACCTTCTTTCCCTATTGCGAGGCCCACTAGTTGAGCCCAAACAACATATGCGCGGAGCTTCGAAACTAAAATGTTTATGTGTCTCACTCTTAAATGTACATAAATAACCAAGGAACATCAAGCATCCATGATAAGCCTTAAAATTGAAAAATAAAGACTAAAATATGTACATAAACAAACAAAAGATGGAGCTCCAAAGAAAAAGAGATATGGAAAAGACCAGAAGTAGACATTTGAGGGAAAATGGTGGGCAGGACTAACTTGCATTCACCACTCAAGTGGACAGAACAACATATGGAGACTCACGTCATGAACTTTTGCTCCATGAACCACTGTCAGAACATAGCGGACACTGTCAGAACATATTTCATGAACACTGTCAGAACATATTTCAGAAAAACTGAAATAATTCATAGACCCTTTGAAAGAAGTGGTTTGCCCCTGCAAACTTCATGAGGCAGCCAAAAAAACTGAGTGCCCAAAGTGTGAGTGGTGGAAAGTCCACTTCTGAACACACATCCTCACCGGGGAACATGAGAATCCAAATCATGGGAGAAGGATTTAACCTTACGTAGAGCTGAAACAAATTTATAGAGCCAAGCAAACTATAAAAGTAGAAGAAGCAGTGGGAAGAGCCCTGTAAGCACTCCTGGTGCCCAGGGAAACCATTTCTGACTTTAGCTCACAGGGGTCCTTGGAGCGGGTAGCCAGTGGAACTGGGGAAGGGCCACAGGGAGAAGAAGATTTCTGGTTGAACTTCGTAATAATTTCAACTGAGTGTGAATTTTCCTGGGCAGATTCTTCAGTGGGGTGGGGGTTGTGGACAGGAAGTGCATATATGAGCACCAAAGCCATGCAGGCAGGAAGGGGTGAGACCTGAAAACTCTGCTTGCTTTCTCAGTGTGGAGGCTTGAAGCATGGGGCAAGATTTCAGCCCTGGGCACCGGAGGCCTGGGTATAAATTTGGCTCTGTTAGCTGTTGGGGGAGCACAGTGGGAGTGAGACTGGCCTTGCTGGCTGTGTGGGAGCTGAGTGAGTCCTGTCACCGCCAGCCTTCCCCAACTTCCCTGGCAACCTGTACGAAGCAGCAGAGGTAGCCATCATCCCCCTTGGAACATATCTCTATTGGCCTGAGAACCATCCCCCCATCCCCATACAGTGGCCACAGCAAGCCCCACCCAAAAAGAGCCTGAGCAGACGCACCTAACCCTGCCCCCACCTGATGAATGATCTTTCTCTACCCACCCTGTTAGCTGAAGACAAAACACATAAACCCATGAAGGCTCTATGGCCCTACCTATCACCTGAGAAACACAAATACTTATCTAGGCAGCTGTAGAGCAAGCTTGTATCCCCCCACACTACCGCAGTTGATGATCTGTTGAAAGCTCCACCTCCTGGCTGCAGGCCAACTAACTCAAGCCATTTCAGCAACTCATAACAGAACAACCCTGCTCCAAGGAAGGAGAAAACAACAGGTAATTCCACCACCTATAACATCCTGGCTAACCAGAGGTCCTGAGTCTGTCCACATGACAACTTCACTGCTGACATATCCAACATTTGAAAAAACAGGTGCACTAAAAAAAAACTACAACCAAGGATTCTCACAGAGTTCACTTCACTCCCCTGCTACCTCCACTGGTGCAGGTGCTGGTATCCATGGCTGAGAGACCTGAAGATGGATTACATCGCAAGACTCTTTGCAGACACTCCTCAGTACCAGCCTGGAGCCCAGTAGCTCCACTGGGTGATTAGACCCAGAAAAGCAATAACAATCACTGCAGTCCAGTTCTCAAGAAGCCCCATCCTTAGGGGAAGGTGGAGAGTACCACATCAAGGGATCACCCTGCGGAACAAAAGAATCTGAACAGCAGCCCTTGAGTCCATGATCTTTCCTCTGACGTAGTCTACCCGAATGAGAAGGAACCAGGGAAACAATTCTGATAATATAACAAAATAAGGATTCTATCATACCCCGCAAAAGATCACATTCGCTCACCAGCAATAGATCAAACCAAGAAGAAATCTCTGAATTGGCAGAAAAAGAATTCATAAGGTTAATTATTAAGCTACTGAAGGAGACACTAGAGAAAGGTGAAAACCAACTTAAAGACGTTAAAAAAATAATATAGACATGGATGAAAAAATCTCCAGAGAAACAGATATCATAAATAAAAACAATCACAGCTTCTGGAAATGAAAGACACAGTTAGAGAAATGCAAAATACACTGGAAAGTTTCAACAATAGAATAGAACAAGTAGAAGAAAGAACTTCAGAACTCAAAGACAAGCTTTTTGAATTAACCCAATTAGACAAATAAAAAATAATTAAAAAAAAAATGAACAAAGCCTCCAAGAAGTTTGGGATTATGTTAAATGATCAAACCTAAGAAGAATTGGTGTTCATGAGGAAAAAGAGAAATCTAAAGGTTTGGAAGACTTATTTGAGGGAATAATCAAGGAAAATTTCCCTGGCCTTGCTAGAAACCTAGACATCTAAATATAAGAAGCTCTAAGAACACCCAGGAAAGTCATCACCAAAAGATCATCACCTAGGCACATAGTATCAGGTTATCTAAAGTCAAGATGAAGGAAAGAAGCGTAAGAGCTGTGAGGTAAAACCATCAGGTAACCTATAAAGGAAAAGCTATCAGATTAGCAGCAGATTTCTCAGCAGAAACCCTACAGGCTAGAAGTGATTGGGGTCCTATCTTTAGCTTCCTTAAACAAAACAATTATCATCCAAGAATTTTGTATCCAGTGAAATTAAGCTTCATAAATGAAGGAAAAATAGTCTTTTTCAGACAAACAAATGCTGAGAGAATTTGCCCCTACCAAGCCAGAGCTGCAAGAACTGCTAAAAGGAGTTCTAAATATTAAAACAAAACCTCAAAATACACCAAAATAGAACCTCCTTAAAGCATAAATCTCACAGGGCCTATAAAACAATAACACAATGAAAAAACAAAAACAAAAATAAAGTATTCAGGCAACAACTAGCATGATGCATAGACTAGTACCTCACATCTCAATACTAACATGAAATGTAAATGACATAAATGTTCCACTTAAAATATATAGACTGGCAGAATGGATAAGAATTCACCAACCAAGTATCCGCTCCCTTCAAGAGACTCACCTAACACATAAGGACTCTTGTAAATTCAAGGTAAAGCGATGAAGAAAGATATTCCATGCAAATTGACACCAAAAGCGAGCGAGAGTAGCTGTTCTTCTATCAGACAAAATAAACTTTGAAGCAACAACACTTAAAAAAGAAAAAGAGGGACATGGTATAATAATAAAAGGACTATTTCAACAGGAAAATATCACAGTCCTACATACATATGCACATAACACTGGAACTACCAAATTTATCAAACAATTACCTCTAGACCTAAGAAACAAGATAGACAGCAACACAGTAATAGCAGAGTATTCAATACTCCGTGACAGCACTAGACAGGTCATCAAGACAGAAAGTCAACGAAGAAACAATGGACTTAAACTATATCCTAGAACAAATGGACTTAACAGATATTTACAGAACATTCTACTCAACAACTGCATATACATTCTATCCATCAGCACATAGAACATTCTCCAAGATAGATCATATAATAGACCATAAAACAAGTCTCAACAAATTTTTTAAAAAATCAAAATTATAGTAGGTACACTCTCAGACCACAGTGGAATAAAATTGAAAAACAACTCCAAAAGGAATCCTCAAAATCATGCAAATGCATGGAAATTAAATAATCTGTTCCTGAATGATCATTGGGTAAACAATTAAATCAAGATGAAAATTTAAAAATTCTTTGAACTGAGTGATAATAGTGACACAACCTATCCAAACCTCTGGGATACAGCAGAAACAGTGCTAAGAGGAATGTCCATAGCCTTAAATGCCTACATCAAAAAGTCTGAAAGATCACAAATAGACAATCTAAGGTCACACTTCAAGGACCCAGAGAAACAAGAGTAAACCAAACCTAAATCCAGCAGAAGAAAATATATAACAAATAACAGAGCAGAACTAAATGAAATTGAAGCCAATAAACAAAAATGCAAAAGATAAATGAAACAAAAAGCTAGTTATTTGAAAAGATAAACAAAATTAACAGACCATTAGCGAGATTAACCAAGGAAAGAAGAGAGAAGATCCAAATAAGCTCAATTAGAAACAAAACAGGAGATATTACAACCAATAGCACAGAAATACAAAAGATCATTCAAAGCTATTATGAACACCTTTACACACACAAAGTAGAACACCTAGAGGAGATAGATAAATTCCTGGAAATATATAACCCTCCTAGACTAAACCAGGAAGCAAGAGAAACTCTGAACAGACCAATAACAAAAAGTGAGATTGAAATGGTAACAAAAATTGCCACCAAAAAAAAAGTCCAGGACCAGATTCACAGCTGAATTCTATCAGACATTCAAAGAAGAACCGATACCCATTCTACTAAAACTATTCCAAAAGATAGAGAAAGAGGGAATTGTTATTCTGTTAAGCCACTATCACATCAATACCAAAACTAGGAAAAGACATAACAAAAAAAGAAAACTGCAGTATCCCTGATGCAAAAGTCCTCAACAAAATACTAACTAACCAAATCCAACAGTGTATCAAAAAGATAATCCACCATGAGCAAGTGTGTTTTATATCAGAGATGCAAAGATTGTTTAAAATAGACAAGTCAATGAATGTGATACACCACATAAACAGAATTAAAAACAAAAATCATATGATCATCTCAATAGATGCAGAGAAAAACATTTAACAAAAAATCCAGGATCCCTTTATGATTAAGACCCTCAGCAAAATCAACATAGAAGTGACATACCTTAAGGTAACAAAAGTCATCTATGCCAAACCCACAGACAACATTATACTGAATGGGGAAAAGTTGAAAGCATTTCCCTTGAGAACAGAAAGAAGACAAGGATGCCCACTCTTACCAGTTCTATTCAACATAGTACTGGAAGTCCCTACCAGAGCAATCAGACAAGAAAAAGAAATAAAGGGCATCCAAATTGATAAAGAGGAAATCAAATTGTCCCCGTTTGCTGATGATATGATTCTATACCTAGAAAACCCAAAAGACTAATTCAAAAAGCTCCTAGGTCTAATAAATGAATTCAGTAAACTTTCAGAATACAAAATCAATGTACACAAATTAATAGCACTGCTATACACCAACAGAGGCCAAGCTGAAAATGAAATAAAGAACTCAACCCCTTTTACAATAGCTGCAATAAATAAATAAATAAAATACATAGGAATATACCTAACCCAGGAGGTGAAAGACCTCTGCAAGGAAAACTGTGAAACACTAGTGAAAGAAATCATAGATGACACAAACAAATGGAAACATATCCCATGCTCATGGATGGGTAGAATCAATATTGTGAAAATGACCATAATGCCAAAAGCAATCTACAAATTCATTGCAATTCCCATCAAAATACCACTATTACTCTTCATGGAACAACAACAACAACAACAACAAAATCCTAAAATTCATATGACACCAAAAAAGAGCCCATATAGCCAAAGCAAGACTAAGTAAAAGAACAAATCTGGAAGCATCACATTACCTGACTTCAAATTATACTATAAAGCTATAGTCACAAAAACAGCATGGTCCTGGCATAGAAATACGCACATAAACCAATAGAGCAGAATAGAGGACCCAGAAATAAACCCAAATACTTACAGCCAACTGATCTTCAACAAAGAAAACAAAAATCTAACCTGGGGAAAGGACACCCTATTCAACAAATGGTACTGGGATAACTGGCAAGCCACATGTAGAAGAATGAAACTGGATCTTTCACCTTATTAAAAAAGCAACTCAAATGGATCAAAGACTTAAATCTAGGACCTGAAACCATAAAACTTTTAGAAGATAGCATTGGAAAAACTCTTCTAGCCATTGGCCTGGGCAAAGACTTTATAACCAAGAACCCAAAAGCAAATGCAACAAAAACAAAGACAAATAGATGGGACTTAATTAAATTAAAAAGCTCCTGCACAGCAAAAGAAATAACCAGCAGAATAAACAGACATCTCACAGAGTGGAGAAAATTTTCACAAACTATACATTGACAAAGGACAAATATCCAGAATCTACTTAAACAAATAAGCAGGGACAAAACACATAATCCCCTTTTTAAAAGTGGGCTAAGGACATGAATAGACCATTCTCACAATAAGATATACATATGCCCAAGAAACACATGAAAAAATGCTCAACATCACAAACCATAATGCTATACCACCTTACTCCTGCAAGTATGGCCATAATCAAAAGAAATAAAAAAATAATAGATGTTGGTGTGAGTGTAGTGAAAAGGGAACACTTTTATGCTGCTGGTGGGGATATAAACTAGTACAGCCACTAGAAAATAGTGTGGAGATTTCTTAAAGAACTAAGAGAAGATCTACCATTTGATCTGGCAATCCCACTACTGGGGATCTACCTAGAGGAAAGGAAGTCATTATGTGAAAAAGACACTTGCACACACATGTTTATAGCAGCACAATTTGCAATTGCAAAAATATGGAACCAGTCCAAATACCCATCAATCAATGAGTGGATAAAGAAAATATGGTACATGTATATACCATGGAAAACTATTCAGCCATAAAAAGAATAAAATAATAACATTTGCAGCAACCTGGATGGAGTTGGAAACCATTATTCTAAGTGAATTAACTCAGGAATGGAAAACCAAATATTGTGTGTTCTCACTTCTAAGTGGGAGCTAAGCTATGAGGACGCAAAGGCACAAGAATGATACTATGAACTATGGGGACTTGGAGGGAATGTTAGGAGGAGGGTGAGGAATAAAATATTACACATTGGGTACAGTGTATGTTGCTTGGGTGATGGGTGCTCCAGAATCTCAGAAATCACCACTAAAGAACTTATACATGTAACCAAATACCACCTGTTCCCCAAAAACTATTGTAGTTTTTTTTTTTAAGTTAAGAAAGAAAAGACCAGAAGTACACTTCAAAAGCTTACTAATTTTTTTCTATAAAATAAGATAGGATTATGATTTTTTAAACAATAATTAATTAGAAAATAAGAAAAAGCTCTTGGAAATTAAGTATGACAGGTATTTTCAAAGTTCATGGGAAATGCATATTGTAAAAGGAAACTATGCATAGACTTCAAAATCTTTCAAACCATCATAAACTCATACTAACTGTTATAACTTCTGGACAGGATCTGGTTTGTGGCATTAAGAAAGATAGGGCAGTCCAGGCGCAGTGTCTCATGCCTGTAATCTCAGCACTTTGGGAGGCTGAGGTGGGTGGATCATGAGGTCAAGAGTTCAAGACCAGCCTGGCCAACATGGTAAAACCCCGTCTCTATTAAAAATACAAAAATTCCGGGCATGGTGGCACATGCTTGTAGTCCCAGCTACTCAGGAGGCTGAGGCAGGAGGATCGCTTGAACCTGGGAGGTGGAGGTTGCAGTGAGTCAAGATCATGACACTGCCCTCCAGCCTGGGCAACAGAATGAGATTCCGTCTCAAAAAAAAAAAAAAGCTAGGACACAGTTTGAAAAGAGCCTCTATCAGAGTAACATGAATTCTGCTAAAATTAAACAAACATCAAATTTATGATGAAGCTTAGGTGGAAGAATGGTGAAATAATTGATGCTTTACAAAAAGTTTATGGGAACAATGCCCCAAAGAAATCAGCAATTTACACATGGATATCCTGTTTTAAGAAGGCACAAGACGATGGTGAATATGAAGCCCACAGTGGCAGACCATCCACCACAATTTGAGAGGAAGACATTTATCTTGTTCATGCCTTAATTGAAGAGGACCAACAATTAACAGCAGAAACAATAGCCCACATTATAGATATCTCAATTGGTTCAGCTTACACAATTCTGACTGAAAAATTAAAGTTGAGCAAAACTTTCCACTCAATGTGTACCAAATCTGTTGCATCCAGATTAGTCGCGGATAGGAGCTTTCAATGGAAATTTTAAACAAGTAGGATCAAGATCCTGAAGAATTTCTCCACAGAATTGTAATAGGAGATGAAATATGGCCTTACCAGTGTGATCCTGATGAAAAAGCGCAAGCAAAGCAATGGCTACCAAGAGTGGAAGTGGTCCCGTCAAAGCACAAGTGAACCGGTTAAGAGCAAGGGACATGGCAACAGTTCTTTGGGATGCTCAAGGCATTTTGCTTGTTGACTATCTGGAGAGCCAAAGAATGATAACATCTCTGGTAGCGCTCCTCACATGGGGCACCAGCTGAGGTCGTGCTCCTCACATGGGGGCACCAGCTGCAGGGATCTGTCTCTTGCAGACCCCTGACCCAGCGATGGATGAATGAAGTACACGGACAACACCAGCCTGATTGAATCCCTACAAACATCTGCTTATTATGAGAGTGTGTTGAGAAAGTTAGCCAAAGCTTTAGCCAAAAAAAGTTCATGAAAGCTTAATCAAAGAGGCTTCTCCACCATAACAATGCTTCTGCTCATTTCTCTACTCAAACAAGGGAAATTTTGCAAGAGTTTCTATGGGAACTCATTAGGCTTCCACCTTGCAATCCTGATTTGGTTTCTTATGACTTATTTTTGTTTCCTAATCTTAAAAAATATTGAAGGCCGGGCACGGTGGCTCACACCTATAATCTCAGGACTGAGGGAGGCCGAGGCGGGCGGATCACAAGGTCAGGAGTTCAAGAAAACCAGCCTGGCCAACATGTGAAACCCCGTCTCTACTAAAAATACAAAAAGTAGCCAGGCATGGTGGCGTGTGCCTGTAGTCCCAGTTACCTGGGAGGCTGAGACAGGAAAATTACTTGAACCTGGGAGGCAGAGGTTGCAGTGAACCGAGATTGCACCACTGCACTCCAGCCTGGGTGACAGAGTGAGGCTATCTCAAAAAAAAAAAAAAAAAAAAAAAAACATATATATATATATATATATAGAGAGAGAGAGAGAGAGAGACTTAAAGATTATTTATTTTTCTTCATTTAGTAATATAAAAAAGACTGTCTTGACATGGTTAAATTCCTAGGACTCTAGTGCATTATGGATGAACTGAATGTTTGGTATCATTGTTTACAAAAGTTTCTTCATCCTGATGGAGCTTATGTTAAGAAATAAAGTTCATATGTTTCATTTTTATCTTTTATTTTTTAGACGTCGGGGTTTCACCAGGCTAGTCTCGAACTCCTGACCTCCTCATCCGCCCACCTCAGCCTCCCAAAGTGCTGGGATTAAATGCATAAGCCACCGTGCCTGGTTCATTTTTATCTTTTAACTCAATTTTCCCACAAACTTCTTGAAGTCCTCTCACATATGATAGAAGAAAAATTTTTAGACTCAACAGAAAGATTGAAAAATTAATATTGACAAAATCACTGAAAAGGAAGAACAAAAAAATAAAGAAATGAAAAATGGGCTGGGCACAATGGCTCATGCCTGTAATCCCAGAACTTTGGGAGGCTGAGGTGGGTGGATCACTTGAAGTCAGGAGTTTAAGATGAGCCTGGCTAACATGGTGAAACCCCATCTCTACTAAAAATGCAAAAATTAGCTGGGTGTTGTGGTGTGTGCCAGTAGTCCCAGCTACTCAGGAGGCTGAGGCAGGAGAATTGCTTGAACCTGGGAGGTAGAGGTTGAAGTGAGCTGCAATTGTGCCACTGCACTCAAGCCTGGGCAATAAAGCAAGACTCCATCTCAAAAAAAAAAAAAAAAAAAAAAAAAAAGAAAAAGAAAAAAAGAAATGAAAACTGGAAGAGAAAATAAAACATAAAGGAAACAGAAGGAAAGGGACAGAAAATTAGAAGAGTAACTAGTAGGTCCAATATATGACTAATAGGCAGTACAGAAAGAGAGAACGGAAAAATGAAGCCCTTGGATAAAAGTGGATTAAAAAGCAAATACAGCCTTGCACTAAGATACATCATAAATTTGAGAACACAAGAATGAAAAGAAAATATTAAAATCTTCACATGATGAAAAGATGACTTACAAGCAAAAGATTGGAAATCAGAATGGCATCTGACCTCTCAAGAGCAGTATAAAAACTAGGAATGTAGCAGAGCCTGCAAATTCTGAGAAAAAATGATCTCCAACCTGAAACTCTATATGTAGACAAACTATGGATCAAGTATAAGGGTAGAATAAAGAAGTTACCAGGAATGGAAGATGTATTAGATTCCTGTGGCTGCAGTAACAAAGTATCACAAACTGGGTAGCTTTAAACAACAAAAATATATTCTCTCACAATTCTGGGAACTGTAAGTCTTTAATTATGCTATTGTCAGGGCACGTTCTCTCTCTTAGCTTCTAGTGATTGCCAACAATACTGGACACTCCTTGACTTGTAGCTGCATAATTCCAATCTCTGTCTCCTCCATCACACAGCTGTCTCCCCTCTGTGTGTCTGTGTCTTCACACAGCATTCTCTGATGTGTCTCTGTGCTTTCTTTTCTCCTTCTTATAAGGGTACCGGTCATGTTGGATTAAGGACCTGCCCTACTCCTTACATCTTAATTTACATCTTAATTATGTCTGCAAAGATCCTGTTTCCAAAGAAGGTCACATACATGTACCAGAAGTTAGGATGAAAACATATCTTTTGCAGGGGACAAAATAAACAGAGGATCTATTTACATCACATGTAACCATTCTTAGCTACTTGATAAAGTGCTTTACTCTAATGAGGGGAGAAAGCAAGAATATAAAATATAAAGGCTTGAAGAAACAGGAAATCCAATCAAGAGAGAAACAAAATAAATTCCTAGGATAATGGTGAAAGGAATTCTCAGAAGGACAGCTACACAGCAGCAGAGAGCAGCCAGGTCAAATTGGAGCAGGAGTCTACATGTTCAATGCATTCAACAGGAAGAGAGAGAGAGAGAGAGAGAGAGAGGAAGGATGGAAGGAAGGAAGGAAGGAAGGAAAGAAGGAAGGAAGGAAGGAAGGAAGGAAGGAAGGAAGGAAGGAAGGAAGGAAGGAAGGAAAGAAGGAAGGAAGGAAGAAGGAAGGAGAAAAGAAAAGAAGAAAGAGAGAAAGAGAAAGAGAGAAAGAGAGAAAGAAAGAAAAAGAAAGAGAGAAAAAAGAAAAAGAAAGAAAGAAAGAGAAAAAAGAGTAAGAGGAGAAGGCTTCTGAGAATAATGTTTTCATGAGAAAAACAAATGCATCGAAGACCTGATGCATATTAATATAACTAAGGAGATTTTTCTGGTCTGTTGAAGAGCTTCCAGATGAATTGTTGCTTAATACATAGACAGATAAGGAAATAAAAAGTGAGCCAAGAATTAATTCCAATAAAAACAAAAAGCTGTAAAAGAAAGAAAATGAAATCATTTACTAGAAGACACAGATGAGAACAATACAGAGAGTTATATTGTAAAATGTGAATATTGATATAGCCAGAAAGAGTGACATAACACCATTGGGAAGTTGAGAAGAAGAGAAGCGTCTGAACGTGTGCATGTGTGCTTGGCCATGTGCACACGTGAGCATGTCATGCGTGTGGGTGTTTGCATAAGTTGGGTGAGAGAGGTGGATCTCAAAGTTACATCCTCATCTCCCATGGTATGAAGTCAATATAAAATCAAAAACTCAAGAAAAGAAAGGCACATTACTTTGAATTACGGAGGTGAATATCAGAAGAAGCAACTGGAAGAGTTGTCAGTAATTACTTCAGGAGCCTGGACACAAATGGTGAGGAGACAATGGGTAGGGCTTCCTGTTTTCATGCTAAGCTCGTTGTAGCATTTGACTTTTTAAGTCAGCATATGTAATATTTTGACTTGTTTTTAAAAAGAACAGAAGAAGCTTGGGAAAATATTTGCCATGGTTCTGCAAATGAGTTAATAGTCATTAGGTTTAAGAAGAAATACTGCTAATTATATTTGTATTTACAATGCTGTTGTAGAAAGGGTTTTACAGTTTTTTCAAGTGAGATTGACTGCAAACACCTTAACAAAATTTTGGTTTTGTCTATTATAGAAACACATTTTTTATTTGGAAACATTTTAAACATTTAGAAAAATATAAAGCATCCAATATATACATTTCTGTACCTACCAATCACAAGTTAAAAAAAAAAAGTGATAATTTTATCATTTCCCTTCAGTTTTTTGTATCAAAGAAGTAGAATGTTATGGACAAATTTGAAGTCTTTTTCATTCTCCTCTAGTCTCATTCCCTTTCACCTCCTCTGAAGGCAATTCTCATTATAAATTTGGTGAATACATTTCCAGTTCACGTTTTATGCTTTCATTGCATATGGAAATATTCTCATAAACCATGTAATATATTCTTGCTGTGTTTTTAGTATTTTATAAATATATTCATACGTGTAAATTAGTCTGCAACTGCAACTGTCATCTAAAATTCTTTAAATTTATCTATGTTAATACATATAGATCTAGTATATTGGTTTTAACTGCTCTATAGTATTCAATGGTTTCAATTTTTTTTTTTTTTTTTTTTGAGACAGAGTCTTGCTCTGTTGCCCAAATTTATTTATCTAAAATTTATTCGCCCATTCATGGACATTTAGATTGCTTCCAATATTTTACTATTACAAAAATTACTTCAATGAAGATAACTGTATCTATCTCCTAGTACACATATTAAAACTTCCTCTGGCATTTAAACACAGAAGTTGAATTTCTGGTCACAGGATATGCACATTTTCAACTTTTCTCAGTCTTACAAAATTGTTCTTCCAAATCATTTAGGTAATCTACACTCTTACAAGCAGCTTATGGGCAGCTTAAACAATCTTATGGAGTTACTGACGTGTTACCAAGGTATCTCACTTCATCAGTCTAGTCATTATGAAATAGCATATTATTATTTTAAGTACCTTTTATCTGAAATTTAGTGAAGTTGACCATCTTTTCTTACGTTTCTTGGCTGTTCAGGTTCCTGGTTTGTGAATTGCCTATTCATATGCTTTGCCTAGTTTTATCTTGGGTTAGTTTCTGTTTCTAATTTCTTTAGAGAAACCTTTTAAATTCTGGACACTAATTTATACACACACACACACACACAAAAGCATACCTCAATTTATTGTGCTTCACTTTATTCAACTTTGCAGATATTACTTTTTTTACAAATTGAAAGTTTGTGGCAACCCTGCTTTATGCAAGTCTATTAACACCATTTTCCAACAGCACGTGCTTACCTCATGTCTCTGTCATTTTGGTAATACTCTCAATATTCTAAACTTTTTTATTATGGTGATCTATGATCAATGATCTTTGATGTTACTATTGTCATTCTTTTTGGAGTGCCACAAACTGCACCCATATAAGACAGCAATCTTAACTGATAAATGTTATATGGTGTTCTGACTGTTCCACCAACCAGCCATTCCCAAGTCTCTCTTTCTCTTCTTGGGCTTTCTTGTTCCCTAAGACACAACAATAATGAAATGAGGCCAATTAATAACCTACAATGGCCTCTAAGTGATCAAGTGAAAAGAACAGTCATATGTCTCATTTTAAATTGAAAGCTAGAAATGATTGAGTTTTGTAAAGAGGACATGTGGAAAGCCAAGATAAGCCAAAGCCTAGGCCTCTTGCACAGCTAAGCTGTAACTGCAAAAGAAAAGTTATTGAAGGAAATTAAAAATGCTACTCTTCTGAACACATGAATGATAAGAAAGCAAAACAGCCTTATTGCTCCTATAGAGAAAGTTTGAGTGGTCTGGATAGGAGATCAAACCAACCACATTTCCTTAAGCCAAGGCCTAATCCAGAGCAAGGCTATAACTCTCTTCAATTCTATAGAGCCTGATGGAGATAAGGAAGCTGCAGAAGAACAGCTTGAAGCTAGCACAGGTTGGTTCATGAGGTTTAAGGAAATAAGTCATTTCCGTAACATAAAAGTGCAAGCAAAGCAGCAAGTGCTGATGGAGAATCTGCAGCGAGTTATCCAGAAGATCTAGCTAAGATCATTGATGAAGGTGGACACATGAAATAACAGATATTCAATGGAGATGAGACAGCTTTCTATTGGAAGAAGTTGCCATCTAGGACTTTCCATTGCTAGAGAGGAGAGGTAAATGACTGGCTTCAAAGGACCGGCTGACTCTCCTGTTAGGGGGTAATGCAGGTAGTGACTAAGTTGAAGCCAAATGCTCATTGACCATTCCAAAAATCCTAGGGCCCTTAAGAATTATGCTAAATCTACTCTGCCTGTGCTCTATAAATGGAAAAACAAAACCTGGATGACAGCACATCTGTTTACAGAATGCTTTACTGGATATTTTAAGTGCACGTTTGAGACCTACTGCTAAGGAAAAAAGATTCCTCTCAAAATATTACTGCTCACTGACAATGTGCCTAGTCACTCAAGAACTCTTATGGAGATGTACCAGGAGATAATGTTGTTGTCATACCTCTTGACACAACATCCGTTCTGCAGCCCACCGATCAAGGAGTAATTTTGACTTTTAAGTCTTATTATTGGAGAAATACATTTTGTAAGGTCATTGATGCCATAGATATGGATTCCTCTGATAGATCTTAGCAAAGTAGATTGAAAACCTGGAAAGAACTCACCATTCTAGATCCCATTGGGAACATTTATCGGTCATGGGAGGAGGTCAAAATATCAACACTAACAGGAGTTTGAAAGAAGTTGATTTCAATTGTTATGGATGACTTTTAGAGGTCCAAGTCTTCAGTGAAGAAAGTAACTCCAGATGTAGTAGAGCAAGAGAACTAGAATTAAAAGTGGCACCTGAAGATGTGACTGAATTGCTGCAATCTCACAATCAAACTTGAACAGATAAGGAGCTATTTCCTATGGGTGAACAAAGTGCTTTCTTGGAATGGAATGTACTCCTGGAGAAGATGCTGTGAGCACTGTTGAAACAACAAAGGATTTAGAATAGTACATAAATGTAGTGATAAAGTAGCTGCAGGGTTTGAGAGGACTGACTCGAATTTTAAAAGAAGCTTTATTATGAGTAAACACTATCAACCAGCACTGCATGCTTTGTGAAATCCTTTGTGAAAAAGACGAGTCCATTGATATGGCAAACTCCACTGTTGTCTTATTTTTTTTTAATTGCCAGAGCCATGCCAATCTTCAGCAACCACCACTCTGATTAGTTGGCAGGTATCAGCATCAAGGCAAAACCCTCCACAACAAAAAGATTATAGCTCACTGGAGCCTCAAATGATTGCTAGCAGGTTTTTTTTGTTGTTGTTTTTAGCAATAATGTATTTTTAATTAAGGTGTGTACTTTTTTAAACACAATGGTACCACACACTTCATAGACTATAGTATAGTGTAAATATAACTTTTATATGCACTAGGAAACAATAAAATTTCTGTGACACACTTTATTGCAATATTTGTTTTCTTGCATGTGTGGTGGTTGAGAACCAAGCCTACAATATCATTCAGGTATGCCTGTGTGTGTGTATATATAGAGATACGTATATACACATACATATATGTGTGTGTGTGTATACATACATATATTATATAAAATATATGTATATGTATCTATCTTGGTTTTCTAAATGACTGCACGACAAAAAATTTAAAAACACCTAGAACTAATAGCACCATAAATGACTCGGAAAGCAATATTGCAGTATATTTGAAAAACTGTAAGATGAAGGAAAGCACTTATTATATGCTAAGTACTGGAATATCTTATTTAATCATTTTAGCAAACCCGTGAGA
Source organism: Piliocolobus tephrosceles (assembly GCF_002776525.5). Lineage (NCBI taxonomy): Eukaryota > Metazoa > Chordata > Mammalia > Primates > Cercopithecidae > Piliocolobus > Piliocolobus tephrosceles. The sequence continues at coordinate 36,848,163 of NC_045438.1, forward strand.
TTGATATATTTTTCCACTTTGCACACAAGTAAGCTGAAGTTCAGTGACGTCAAACCCACTGCTTCAGCCATGCCATTAACTCGTGAAAGAGGCACGATTCTCTTTTATAAACAAAGTTACTATTTTTTCACAACACTATGCTGGCTTTCATTAAAATATTGATTCTTTATAACCTCCCAGTTCCCTGCCTAAAAATCTATTCCCAAAGAAAGAAATCTAATAGATAAATGCAAATGTTTATTACAGCATTTATGGCTAGTGGCAAAAATGCTATAAAAATCGAATCCCTCCACATAAGGGAATGATTTACTAAGACACCTCTGCTCATGCAGTCTGAGGAATTAATAACCATGCTCTCTCAAGGAGAGTCCTTGCTACATTACCCAGCAACAAGAAAAGAATTCTTTAGTGATAAAGATAATCCTCTGTGGTGGCAGATGAGTTCGTATTTGCTTAAAGTGACATTCTGTGTGCCACAGAGGCAAATATTATAAGGGATTCATTCACTCATTTATTCAGCAGCAGTAATAAGCACTTCTAGGCTCAGACATTATGCTCTATGCAGGTGATAACAAGCAAAGATATGCCCATCAGCCTTCAGGAGTTTGCAGATAGCATGATGAAACAAAAACATCAATGTTGAGGGGTCAACATTTACACACTGTGAGAAGCAAAACATAGCTCTTGTATTTTCCACACCAAAACCCGCTTGCCCCTGGGTAATGGTGGGGCAGTGGGGGAAGTTGGAGCTAGACTTAAACTTGCCAATGAAAGGCACTGTAGCTTGTTCTGGTTTAAGTCTCTCTTAGGTGACCTTAATTCCTTTAGAGGTAAAAATTTCGCTACTCAAAGTCCAAACTTCTTTGTTTTGTCCTTTCCTGAAGGGTCCCCAACCATGTCCTCCTTTCCCAGGAGATACCTGTAAGCAGGGAGCATTTACTTGTCTGTGGGAGAGAGGTGGTCTTCACAATCGATGAATCATAATCCTCATAATTGATTATCATCATCGATAATTTACTGTCAAAGTCCTGTTCCTGGAATTAAGACTGTTCTGCTTTCTTGGTTCTAGAAAGGCATGGAGGTGAATTTTCAGGGCCCTTGGCCACGAACAGCTGCTGGCATGGCCACTCTTTGGCCTTAGCTGGTCCTATAGGAACCTGTAGCCCCTAGGTGGTGAGATGTCAGAACCGCTACAAGATTGGCTGTCTTGCTAGATGGCCTGAGGTTGAGCCTCAGCCCTGCCATTAACTAGATCTGTGATTTTAGCAAAGTTACCTCTTCCCCATGCCTTAGTTTCTTTATCTGTGAAATGAAATAATTTTTTAAAGTATCCTTCTTGTTGGGTGATCAAGAAAATTAAACGAGATAATGCATTCAAGCAGGAATAGGGCAATATCTGCAATATTATATGTGCCAAATAAATGCAAACTATGTTTCTAGCCTCTGAACTCATCAGGTAATTCGATAGCCCCGTTCAGCTTTCTTGAGCAGCACCACCTGACATAATGGTGTGTGTGTGTGTGTGTGCGCGCGCGTGTGTGTGTCTGTGTGTATAGAGGAAGATCTAAATCTCTTCCATGCCACCTGAGAGAGATGACGTCTTTCTAAAATTCTCAGTGGGAAGCAGGGTGCAAGGTACTACACACACACCCACGTATTATTAGCTTCCCCCTCTATTTGTTTGTAATCTCTACTCTAATTCCTCTTCTCAACCTGGATCTTGGGGACGTAAGATTTTTAAGCCTGACCTTTTGCCTTGGTCTACCCTCTACTTCCACCCATAACTCCTCCTTTCAAGGAGAAAGCTTTCTGGTTCTTTCTGTTTAGTGGGAACTTTACATAAATCATATCCTGAGCTCTCTACCTACGGCTTAGAGCAAAACTTTGTTGTTACCTGGCAACAGCAAAGCATACCGCCATGCTTTGCTCTTACCAGATAACTCAAGGATCTTTAGAATATAGAAATCCTTTTTCTTTTCCAATTAGACTGACTTCAAAACTCAGGAGACTCCACCTAACACAAAGAAATGACATATGCTTGAGGGGATGGATATCCCAATTACCCTGACTTGATCATTATGCATTGTATGCCTGTATCAAAACGATTACCCTGACTTGATCATTACACATTGTATGCCTGTATCAAAACAATTACCCTGACTTGATCATCACAGTATACGTCTGTATCAAAACATCACATGTACCCCGTAAGTAATACAATTATTATGTACTCAAAATAATTTTTAAAAATCATTTTAAAGATTTGAAATTTTTTAAAAAAGAGAATCAGATAGACAGACAAGAAGACAGATCGCTATTTCCACAGAATTGTCTAACTTTGACAGAGTACACAGTTTTCTCAGTGCAATTTGCTCTTTAATCATCCCATGAACCTCCCTTCCCGTGGTGAGTGCACTGTGCTGTGTCTCCTGATCTCGACAGCTACCTCAAGGATGACACGCAAAAATCAATGTGTCCTCTGAAATAGGATGAAATGGAAGATTTTAAAGCTACATACTGACATGTACGTCCATGTGGTTTTCATTTTTTCAGTCTCTTTAAAGAACTGTTTCACCGATGTTATCAGAGTTGATGTTTTTTACTGTTTTTCTAATCAAGTGTCCTAATGGATTTGAGTACCAATTCAAGATTAAATTTTTTAAAAAAGAAAGGAAAAAAACCTCAGAAGAGTCAAGTCAGCGTGGAGACTCACATCTGGTCAATTATCTCTTTACTTTTGTGTTTTATATCCTCTCTCTGAAGGGGGAGATGCTATACACACCCCTATATGTTATTAGCTTCCCTCTTCCCTCTCCTCTTCTCTGTGATTTCTGCCTTTCTTTCATTGCTCTTCTCAACCCAGAGAGAACCACAGCACCATAGGCTTATGGAGGAAATGATGTTAGAAAATGTGGCTGTGCACAGTGGCTCACACCTGTAATCTTAGCACTTTGGGAGGCCAAGGCAGGAGGATTGCTTGAGTCCAGCAGTTCAAGACCTGCCTGGGCAACATAGTGAGACCCCATCTCTATAAAAAAATGCAAAAATTATCCAGGTGTGGTGGCGCCCACCTATAATCCCAGCTACTCTGGAGACTGAGGTGGCAGGATTGCTTGAGCCTGGGAGGTCAAGGCTACAATGAGTGATGATCATGCCGCTGCACTCCAGCCTGGGCAACGGTGTGAGACCCCATCTCTAAAAAAAAAAAGAAAAGAAAAAATGTTTCAAAAACTACACCCATTATATGTAAATATATACAAATTATAACAAATTATAAATTCCTTGAACATTTCCTGTGTGCCGGGCATTGCACTGAGATCTTTTCTTTCAATCTATTCTCACAACTACAATTATCCCCATGTTATAGGTAAATCAAATCAGCATTAAAGATGTTAAATATTTGCTGAATGTCACACCACTAGTAATGAGTGAAGATGTGTGACAGCAGAATCTGCTGGCAATCACGGTGCTATTTGGCTTCATACAGATGCAATGATGCAGTGTAAAAATGATTTGGTGGGCCTGCTTGGGCCAGAGCTTAGTGGCTAGCTAGTGTCAGTGCTTCCGGGAAAGGGGGAAACAATTCTGGATAACATAAGGGAAAGAATTCGAGTATTTTGAGAGATTTCAAAAGAGAAAGAATGGGAAAGGGTAAGTGGATGGTATGATGGCCACTGTTCACTGTGACCACTTTCCCAGCTCTTCCCTAAATCAACAGTGAAAGGCACAAACATTGAAAAACGCTTATACTCTCTGAGATCTTGTAAAAACATTAAAAACTGTTGAGTCCTGCACTCGAGTGGATGTGGGAACAAAACAGGAGTCAAACAGCTGTGGAGACAGAGGGAAAATGGAAACTCTAAGTCCAAGGGTTTTTGACAAAATCTGGGGGAACATTGCTAAGAACTACATCCAGCCTTTGAATTTGTCTTCTTAAGAAACTTTCACCTAAAATGCAAGGGATGATGTATTTGTCTGAATTCTCCAGAGAAACAGAACTAATAGCATGGGATATATACATAGATATATAGAGAGATACATAGATTTCTTATAATAAACTATGACATATATAAAATTTGTTATATAATAATTATATTATTACATATTTGTGATTTTATATATTCATAATTTATTATAACAAATTTTAAATCTTATAAATAAATAGGGTTTATATATAAAGGCATTTATTGTAAGAAATTGGTTCATGTGTTTTTGGGGGCAGAGAATTTTCAAGATCTGTAGTCAGCAAGCTGGAGACCCAGCAGAACTAATGCTGTAAGTTCAAGTCTGAGTTTACAGGAGGAGAAGACCTATGTCTCAGCTCAAAGACAGCAAGGCAGAGAAGTAAATTCTTCCTCACTACCTTTTTTGTTCTATTCAGGCCTTCAGTGGTTTGGATGAGGCTCACTCACATTGAGCAGAGCAATCTGCTTTACTCAGTCCATCAATTCAAATGTAAATCTCACCCAGAAACACCCTCACAGACACATTCAGAAAAATGTTTCACCAAATATCTGGGTACCCCATGACCCAGTGAAGTTGACACATAAATTAGCTTTCATGATAGGGAACCCCCAAATGGTATCTTGCTCATATTTAAGACATAGAAAAAAGGGCTCATTCAGTTGAGAAGATGTTTTCCTAGTAGGTTAGGAAGTATGATGCATTATCTAAATAATGACAGATGGGGATATTTAGGTTGGGGGAGGGAGAGAGTCCAAGATATTTATTTTTAATTTTAAAATATTTTAATGTTAAAATTTATATTTACATTTATATCTAATATTAAGGGTTATAAATAATATTTAAATATAAAGATAAAATATAAAATATTTTTGTTTTAAATATTATTTTATTTTTAATGTTAAATAACAGTATTTTATCGTGAAAAATATTTCAATATTATTATTTTAATATTTTAATTTAATTATTTTATATTTTAATATTTTTAATGAGAACATCAGCAAGGGTTCTGTGTCCCCACCCAAATCTCATCTTGAATTGTAGCCCCCATAATTCTTACATGTTGTGGGAGGAAACTGGTGGGAGATAACTGAATCACGGGGGCAGTTTCCCCCATACTGTTCTCATGGTAGTAACTAGGTCTCACAAGATCTGATGTGTTTATAAGGGGTTTCCCCTTCCACTTGGCTCTCATTCTCTCTTGCCTGCCACCATGTAAGATGTGCCTTTCACCTTCTACCATGATTGTGAGGCCTCCCCAGTACTGTAAGTCCATTAAGCTTCTTTTTCTTTATAAATTACCCAGTCTCAGGTATGTCTTTATCAGCAGCATGAAAACAGACTAATATAGTAAACTGGTACCAGTGGAGTGGAGTGTTGCTGTAAAGATACCCAAAAATGTGGAAGTGACTTTGGAACTGGGTAACAGGCAGAGGCTGGAACAGTTTGGTGGACTCAGAAGAAAACAGGAAAATGTGGGAAAGTTTGGAACTTCCTAGAGGCTTGTTGAATGGCTTTGACCAAAATGCTGATAGTAATATGGACAATGAAATCCAGGCTGAGGTGACCTCAGAGGGAGATGAGAAACTTGTTGGCAACTGAAGTAAAGGTGACTCTTGCTATGTTTTAGCAAAGAGATTGACAACATTTTGCCCCTGTCCTAGAGATTTGTGGAACTTTGAACTTGAGGGAGTTGATTTAGGATATCTGGCAGAAGAAATTTCTAAGAAGCAAAGCATTCAAGAGGTGACTTGGGTGCTGTTAAAGGCACTCAGTTTCAAAAGCAAAACAGCATAAAAGTTTGGAAAATGTGCAGCCTGATTATTTGGTAGAAAAAAAACATTTTCTGAGGAGAAATTCAAGGCATCTGCAGAAATTTGACTAAGTAACAAGAAGCCAAATATTAATCACCGAGACAATGGGGAAAATGTCTCCAGGGCATGTCAGAGACATTTGCAGCAGCCCCTCCCACGACAAGCCTGAAGGCCTAGGAGGAAAAAATGGTTTCATGGGCTGGCCCAGGGCCCCCTGCTATGTGCAGCCTAGTGACTTGGTGCCTTGCATCCCAGCCACTCTAGCCATGGCTAAAAGGGACCAAAGTAGACTGGGTGAAGTGGCTCACACCTGTAATCCCAGCACTTTGGGAGACCAAGGCAGGTGGATCACCTGAGGTCAGGAGTTCGAGACCAGCCTGGCCAACATGGTGAAACCTCGTCTCTACTAAAAATATAAAAATTAGCCAGGTGTGGTGGCATGCACCTGTAATCTCAGCTACTTTGGAGGTTGAGGCAGGAGAATCACTTGAACCTGGGAGGCAGAGGTTGCAGTGAGCCAAGATCATGCCATTGCATTCCAGCCTGGTGACAGAGCAAGACTCCATCTCAAAAAAATACAAAAATAAAAATAAAAGGGGGCCAAGGTATAGCTCAGGTTGTGGTTTCAGAGGGTGCAAGCCACAAACCTTGGCAGCTTCAATGTGGTGTTGAGCCCACGAGTGCACAGAAGTCAAGAACTGAGGTTTGAGAACCTTTGCCTAGATTTCAGAGGATGTATGGAAACGCCTGGATGTCCAGGCACAAGTTTGCTGCAGGGGCAGTACCCTCATAGAGAATCTCTGCTTGGGCAGTGTGGAAGCAAAATGTGCGGTTGAAGGCCCCACACAGAGTCTTCACTGAGATAATGCGTAAGGGAGCTGTGAGAAGAGGATCACCATCCTCCAGACCCCAGAATGATAGAACCACCTCAGCTTGTACTGTGCACCTGGAAAAGCTGCAGACACTCAATGCCAGCCCATGAAAGCAGTCAGGAGGGAGGCTGTACCTTGCAAAGCCACAGGGGCAGACAAGACCATGGGAACCTACCTCTTGCATCAGCATGACCTGGATGTGAGACACAGAGTCAAAGGAGATCATTTTGGAGTTTTAAGATTTGACTGTCCTGCTGGATTTTGGACTTGCGTGGGGCCTTTAGCCCCTTCATTTTGGCCTATTTCTCCCATTTGGAATGGATATACTTATCCGATGCTTGTACCCCCATTGTATCTAGGAAGTAACTAACTTGCTTTTGATTTAACAGGCTTATAGGCAGAAGGGACTTGCCTTGTCTCAGGTGAAACTTTGGACTATGGACACTTGAGTTAATGCTGAAATGAGTTAAGACTTTGGGGTACTGTTGGGAAGGCATGATTGGTTTTGAAATGTGAAGACATGAGATTTGAGAGGGACCAGGGGTGGAATGATATGGTTTGGATGTGTCTCCACCCAAATCTCATCTTGAATTGTAGCTCCCATAATTCTTACATGTTGTGGGAGGGACCTGGTGGGAGATAATTGAATCATGGGGGCGGTTTCCCCCATACTGTTCTCATGGTAGTAAATACGTCTAATGAGATATGATTTTTTTTTTTTTTTTTGAGACAGAGTTTCACTCTTGTTTCCAGGCTTGAGTGTAATGGTGTGATCTTGGCTCACTGCAACCTGTGCCTCCCAGGTTCAAGCTATTCTCCTGTCTCAGCCTCCTGAAGAGCTGGGATTACAGGCACCCAATACAATGCCTGGCTAATTTTTTTTGTGTGTATTTTTAGTAGAGACAGGGTTTCACTATGTTGGCCAGGCTGGTCTTGAACTCCTGACCTCAGGTGATCCTCCCGCCTCGGCCTCCCAAAGTGCTGGGATTGTGGGTGTGAGCCTCCGCGCCCAGCTGAGATCTCTTGTTTTCATAAGGGGTTTCCTTTTCTCTTGGCTCTCATTCTGTCTTGCCTGCAGCCATGTAAGAGATGACTTTCGCCTTTCACCATGATTGTGAGGCCTCCCCAGCCACATGGAACTGTGAGTCCATTAAACCTCTTTTTCTCTATAAATTACCCAGTCTCAGGTATGTCTTTTTCAGCAGCATAAGAACAGACTGATACAGGTTCTATAGACAGAGCTCTGATCTCTCCCTGAGATAGAACTTCTGGGTAGAGGGATAGCCACCATCTCTGGTTCAGTAGACTCAGCTGTTCCAACCTGCTGGTTTTGGAGAATACAAACAGTCCAGACAAGGAAGAGTTCTTCCAAATTGAGCACACCTACTCTATTAAAAAGCAGCCAGACTTTCTTTAAGCTGGTCCCTGATCCTGTTCCTCCTGAGTGGATAAGACTTCCCAACAGGGGTCTCCAGCAACCTTCTACAGGAATGTTCAGGACAGCAACAGGTCAGTACCACCCTAAGACGGAGATTCCAGAGGCAGGAGCAGGCTGCTGTCTTTGCTGTTTTGCAGTCTTCACTGGTGATACCTCCAGGTACAAGAAAAACTGAGGGAACTAAGGTCTGGAGTAGACCCACAGCAAACTGTAGCACCCCTACAGTAGAGAGGACTGACTGCTAAAAAAAAAAAAAAAAAAATCAGAAAATAACAACCTCAACAAAAAACCCATTCAAAGGTCAACAACCTTCAAAAATTGAAGGTAGATAAGCCCACAAAGATGAGAAACAATCAATGCAAAAACACTGAAAACACAAAAAGCCAGAGTGCCTCTTCTCCAAATGACTGCAACACCTTTTTAGCAAGGGCACTGGACTGCGCTGAAGCTGACATAGCTGAGCTGACAGAACTGGGCTTCAGAAGGTGGGTAACAATGAACTTTGCTGAGCTAAAGGAGCATGTTGTAACCCAATACAAAGAAGCTAAGAATCATAATAAAATAATACAATAGCTGATACCAGAACAACCAGTTTTGAGAGGAACATAACAGACCTGATAGAGCTGAAAAACACAACTTGAGAACTTCACAACTTCACAATCACAACTATCAGTAGCTGAATAGACCAAGTGGAGGAAAGAATCTCAGAGCTTGAAGACTATCTTTCTGAAAAAGACAGGCGCAGAAGAATAGAGAAAAAAGAATGAAAACGATTGAAGAAAACCTCCAAGAAATATGGGATTATGTAAAGAGACAACCTGTGACTGACTGGAGTAACTAAAAGAGACGGAGAGAATGGAACCAAGTTGGAAAACATACTTCAGGTTATCATCCAAGAGAACTTTCCCAAGCTAGCAAGACAGGCCAGCATACAAATTCAGAAAATGCAGAGATCCCCACTAAGATACTTTATGAGAAAATCAACCCCAAGACACATAACCATCAGAGTCTCCGAGGTTGAAATGAAAGAAAAAATGTTAAGAGAAGCCAGAGAGAAAGGCCAGGTCATCTACAAAGGGAAGCCCATCACACTAACAGCAGAACTCTCAGTGGAAACCCGACAAACCAGAAGAGATTGGGGGCCAATATCAACATTCTCAAAGAAAAAAAGAATTTCCAACCCAGAATCACATACCCAGCCAAACTAAGCTTCATAAGCAAAGGCAAAATAAGATCTTTTTCAGCAAGCAAATGTCGATGAAATTCATCACCACCAGGACTGCCTTGCCAGAGCTCCTGGAGGAAGTGCTAAATATGGAAAGGAAAAACCATTATAAGCCACTACAGAAACACAGAGGTACACAGATCAGTGATACTATGAAGCAGCCACATGAACAAGTCTGCAAAATAACCAGCTAGCATCATGATGATAGGATCAAATTCACACGTAACAATACTAACCTGAAATGTAAATAAGCTAAATGCCCAAATTAAAAGACACAGAATGGCAAGCTGGATAAAGAACCAAAACTCATCCATATGCTGTCTTTACAAGACTCATCTCACGTGCAAAGATACACATAGGCTCAAAATAAATGGATGGAGGAAAATTTACCAAGCAAATGGAAAACAGAAAAAACCAGAGGTTGCAATCCTACTTGCTGACAAAACAGACTTTAAACCAACAAAAAATCAACATAAAGAAGGACATTACATAATGGTAATGGATTCAATTCAACAAGGGAAGCTAACTATGCTAAATATATATGCACTCAATACTGGAGCACCCAGATTCATAAAGCAAGTTCTTAGAGACCTACAAAGAAACTTAGACTCCCGCACAATAATAGTGGGAGACAGATCATTGACACAGAACATTTACAAAGATATTCAGGACCTGAACTCAGCTCTGGGTCAGGTAGACCTGATAGATATCTACAGAACTCTCTATCCAAAAACAAGAGAATATACATTCTTCTCATTGCCATATGGCACTTACTCTAAAAGTGATGACATACTCAAAAGTAAAACTCCTCAGCAAATGCAAAGGAATTGAAATCATAACAGTCTCTCAAACCACAGTGCAATCAAATTAGAACTCAAGATTAAGAAATGCACTCAAAACCACACAACTGCATAGAAATTGAACATCCTGCTCCTGAATGACTTTTGGGTAAACAATGAAATTAAGGCAGAAATCAAGAAATTATTTAGAACTAATGAGAACAAAGAGACAACATACCAGAATTTCTGGGATGCAGCTAACACAGTGTTTAAGAGGGAAACTTATAGCACTAAATGCTCACATCAAAAAGTTAGAAAAATCTCCAGTTAACAACCTAATATCTCAACTAAAATAACTAGAGAACTAAGAGAAAATGAACACCAAAACTGGCAGAAACAAGAAATAATCAAGATCAGAGCTGAAATGAAGGAGACAGAGACACGAAAAACCCTTTTAAAAAATCAATGAATCCAGGAGCTGGCTTTTTGAAAAATAAAAAATAAATGAGTAAGACCACTGACTAGACTAATAAAGAAGAAAAGAGAGAAGAATCAAATAGACACAGTCAGAAATGATAATGATGGTGTATCGCCACTGACCCCACAGAAATACAAATAACCATCAGAGAATACCATAAACACCTCTATGCACATAAACTAGAAAATCTAGAATAAATGGATAAAGTCCTGGACACATACATCCTCCCAAGACTGAATCAGGAAGCAAATAAATCCCTGAATAGACCCATAATGAATTCTGAAATTGAGGCCATAATAAATAGCCCACAAATCAAAAAAATAAATAAATAAAAGCCCAGGACCAGATGGATTTATGGCTGAATTCTACCAGAGGTACAAAGAAGAGCTGGTACCATTTCTACTGTAGCTATTCCTAACAATGGAAGTGGAAGGACTCCTCCCTAACTTATTCTATGGGGCCAGCATCATCCTGATACTAAAACCTAGCAGAGATACAACAAAAAAAAATTCAGGTCAATATCCTTGATGAATATCTATGCAAAAATCCTCAGTAAAATACTAGCAAACTGAATCCAGCAGCACATCAAAAAGCTTCTCCACCAAAATCAAGTTGGCTTCATCCCAGGATACAAGGTTGGTAAATGCACATCAATAAATGTGATTCATCTCATAAACAGAACTAAAGACAAAAACCACATGATTATCTCAATAGATGGCAGAAAAGGCCTCTGATAAAATTCAACATTACTTCATGTTAAAAACTCTCAACAGACTCCCCCACCCCTCTTCCGGCAGCCGTGGACTTGCCTCCACTTTCCTCCCAGGTAGTGTTGCCAGAAAAATACAAATGACCAGTTAAATATGAATTTCAGGTCCCAGCAGCTGCGGTTCCCCTTCAGCCTGTGAGCGGCCATGTCCAACCCCAGCGCCCCACCACCATATGAGGACCGCAACCCCCTATACCCAGGCCCTCCGCCCCCTGGGGGCTATGGGCAGCCATCCGTCCTGCCGGGAGGGTATCCTGCCTACCCTGGCTACCCGCAGCCTGGCTACGGTCACCCTGCTGGCTGCCCACAGCCCATGCCCCCCATCCAGCCGATGCCCGTGAACTACGGCCCAGGCCATGGCTATGATGGGGAGGAGAAAGCGGTGAGTGATAGCTTCGGGCCTGGAGAGTGGGATGACCGGAAAGTGCGACACACTTTTATCCGAAAGGTTCACTCCATCATCTCCATGCAGCTGCTCATCACCGTGGCCATCATTGCTATCTTCACCTTTGTGGAACCTGTCAGCGCCTTTGTGAGGAGAAATGTGGCTGTCTACTACGTGTCCTATGCTGTCTTCATTGTCACCTACCTGATCCTTGCCTGCTGCCAGGGACCCAGACGCCGTTTCCCATGGAACATCATCCTGCTGACCCTTTTTACTTTTGCCATGGGCTTCATGACAGGTACCATTTCCGGTATGTACCAAACCAAAGCCGTCATGATTGCAATGATCATCACTGCGGTGGTATCCATTTCAGTCACCATCTTCTGCTTTCAGACCAAGGTGGACTTCACCTCATGCACAGGCCTCTTCTGTGTCCTGGGAATTGTGCTCATGGTGACTGGGATTGTCACTAGCATTGTGCTGTACTTCAAATACGTTTACTGGCTCCACATGCTCTATGCTGCTCTGGGGGCCATTTGTTTCACCCTGTTCCTGGCTTATGACACACAGCTGGTCCTGGGGAACCGGAAGCACACCATCAGCCCGGAGGACTACATCACTGGCGCCCTGCAGATTTACACAGACATCATCTACATCTTCACCTTTGTGCTGCAGCTGATGGGGGATCGCAATTAAGGAGCAAGTCCCTGTTTCACCCGACCCTGGGCTCTCCCTTCCAAGCTAGAGGGCTGGGCCCTGTGACTGTGGTCTGGGCTTCAGACCCCTTTCCTTCCCCTTGAGTAACATGCCCAGTTTCCTTTCTGTTCTGGAGACAGGTGGCCTCTCTGGCTATGGATGTGTGGGTACCTGGTGGGGACGGAGGAGCTAGGGACTAACCGTTGCTCTTGGTGGGCTTAGCAGGGACTAGGCTGAAGATGTGTCTTCTCCCCACCACCTACTATATGGTACCACATTCTTCCTAACAGCTGGGGTTGGGAGGAAGAGGAAAAGAGCCTATTCGATAGCTAGAAGGGAATATGAAAGGTAGAAGTGACTTCAAGGTCATGAGGTTCCCCTCCCACCTCTGTCACAGGCTTTTTGGCTACACAGTTGGAGCTGCTTCTTCCCCCAGCAAAGCCAGAGAGATTTGTCCCCGGTGTCCTGGACACATAGGCCATTATCCTGTATTCCTTTGGTTTGGCATCTTTTAGCTCAGGAAGGTAGACGAGATCTGTGCCCATGGGTCTCCTTGCTTCAATCCCTTCTTGTTTCAGTGACACATATATATTGTTTATCTGGGTTAGGGATGGGGGACAGAGAGTAGAACGAGCAAAGTAACCTATACAGGCCAGCACAGAACAGCATCTCCCCTGGGCTTGCTCCTGGCTTGTGACGGTATAAGACAGAGCAGGCCACATATGGCCATGTGCTCCCCATTCTTCAAAGCTGCTGGGGCCTCTTTGCGGGCTTCTGAGATCTCTGGTCAGAGTGAACTCTTGCTTCCTGTATTCAAGCAGCTCAGAGCAGAAAGTAAGCAGCAGAGTCATACGTGTGGCCAGGAAGTAGCCAGGGTGAAGAGAGACTCGGTGCGGGTAGGGAAAATGCCTGGGGGCCCCTCACCTGGTTAGGGAGATACCGAAGCCCACTGTGGTACTGACGACTTCTGTATTATTTCCTTCTGCTAACCCAGGGACGGTCCTAAGAGGAAGGTGACTTCTCTCTCTTTGTCTTAAGTTGCACTGGGGGATTTCTGACTTGAGGCCCACCTCTCCAGCCAGCCACTGCCTTCTTTGTAATATTAAGTGCCTTGAGCTGGAATGGGGAAGGGGAACAAGGGTCAGTCTATCGGGTGGGGGCAGAAATCAAATCAGCCTAGGGATATAGTTAGGATTTCTCTATTAAGTAATTAATCCTAAATATATCACACAAAGGGACACAACTAGAAATGTAATAAAGTTTATGTCTAGAAGTTAAAAAAAAAAAAACTCTCAATAAACTAGGTATTGAAGGAACATACCTCAAAATAGTAAGAGCCATCTATGACAAACCCACAGCCAATGTCATATTGAATGGGCAAAAGCTGGAAGCATTCCCTTTAAAAATAAGCACAAGGCAAAGATGCCCTCTCTCACCACTCCTATTCAACATAGCATTGGAAGTTCTGACCAGGGCAATCAGGCAAGAGAAAGAAATAAAGCATATTCAAATAGGAAAGGAGGAAGTCAAATTACCTTTATTTGCAGATGACATGATCCTATACCTAGAAAACCCTCTAGTCTCAGCCCAAAAGCTTCTTAAGCTAATAAACAACATCAGCAAAGTCTCAGGATACAAAAATCAAGTGCAAAAATCACTAGCATTCCTATACACCAACAACAGGCAAGCAGAGAACCAAATCATGAATGAACTCCCATTCACAATTGCTACAAAAAGAATAAAATACCTAGGAATAGAGCTAACAAGGGAAGTGAAGGATCTCTTCAAAGAGAACTACAAGTCACTGCTTGAGGAAATCAGAGAGGATACAAACAAATGAAAAAACATTCCATGCTCATGGATAGGAAAAATCAATATTGTGAAAATGGCCATACTGCCCAAAGTAATTTATAGATTCAATGCTGTTCCTATTAAACTACCACTGACATTCTTCACAGAATTAGAAAACACTATTTTAAAATTCATATGGATGCAAAAATGAGCCTGAATAGCCAAAACTATCCTAAGCAAAAAGAACAAAGCTGGAGACATCACGTAATCCAGCTTCAAACTATACCACAAGGTTACAGTAACCAAAACAGCATGGTACTGGTATAATAGACCCATAGACCAATGGAACAGAAGAGAGATCTCAGAAATAAGACCACACACCTACAACCATCTGATCTTCAATAAACCTAACAAAAACAAACAATGGGGAAAGGGATCCCTGCTTAATAAACAGTGCTGGGAGAACCAGCTACTCAGGAGTCTGAGGCAGGAGAATTGCTTGAATCCCAGAAATGGAGGTTGCAGTGAGCCAAGATCATGCCACTGCACTCCAGCCTGGGTGGCAGAGTGAGACTCCATCTCAAAAAAAAAAAAAAAAAAAAAACACCTAAAGGTCTAGAGGCAGAAATACAATTTGACTCAGTAATCCCATTATTGGAGATATACCCAAAGGGATATAAATCATTATAAAGATACAAGCAAGTATATATTCATTGCAGCACTATTCACAATAGCAAAGACGTGGAATCAACTGAAATACCCGTCAATGATAAACTAGATAAAGAAAATGTGGTACATATACATGACATGGAATTCTATGCAGCCATAAAAAGGAATGAAATCATATCCTTTGGAGAGACATGGACAGAGTTGGAAGCCATTATCCTCAGCAAACTAATGCAGGAACAGAAAACCAAACACTGCATCATCTCATTTATAAGTGGGAGTTGAATGATGACAACACATGAACAAATGGCGGGGAGCAACACACACTGGGGCCTGTCAGGGTCAGGGGAAGTGGGGTGGGAGAGCATCGGGAAGAATAGCTAATGGATGCTGGGCTTAATACCTAGGTGATGGGATGATCTGTGCAGCAAACCACCATGACACACATTTACCTATATAACAAACCTGCACATCCTGCACATGTGCCCCTGGACTTAAAAGTTGGAAAAAAAAAAACAAAAAAACAAAAAACCTGTTTCCTATACCCTCATGGGAAAAAAATTATATTTAAATATACATATAGAAATACAAAATAATTCCAGTTTAAATATTATTTTATTTTTAATGTTAAATGATTTAATATCTTTATTGTGGTAAAATATAAATAAGCTAGAATTTACCATTTTAACCACTTTTAAGTGGTTGTCTTGGGAGGCTGAGGCATGAGAATCGCTTGAACCCAGGAGGCGGAGGTTGCAGTGAGCCAACATTGTGCCACTGCACTCCAGCCTGGGTGACAGAGGGAGACTCTGTCTCATAAAAAACAAACAAAAAACAACCCAGCAGCCATTGCATAAAAAATCCAGTTTCCCTGTCTTCAAGCAGAACTATTTTGAGATACATTTTACAGAGCTCTTTAGAAGTCCCCAGGAGCCCATGGCAGTGATCTGATTATAAACACACACATTTGATTCTTTTTTCCCTTAAACTACCCTACTCTCCTCAGTCCTTCATTTGTACATCCTGGAATCACCTCCTGTATAAATCATCTACTCCCAAGTCCCTGTTCAGGAATCCAAATTAAAGCAATGTACCATTAAAAAACAGGAAGGATTCTGCTTGATGATCATAATCCATTTCAACATATTAATGGTTCTGCAATTTGTATAGTAATAAAAAACAAAAAGCAAAAATAAAACAAAAACCTTTCAATCTTGTCTACCTCTGTATTTTCTAAATGTATTTGCGTAGTGGTTAAGAGGATGGACTTTGTATTTAAACCAACCTAGCTTCGAATTATAACTTCATTATTTACTTTGAAAGTCAGTAACGTCTCCAAGGCTCAGTATCCCTAACTCTAAAACGGGAATCATAATATATCTACAAAAAAATACAGGAAAAAAAAAGTTGGGTGTGGTGGTGCGCACATGTAGTCTCAGCTACTTGGGAGGCTGAGGTGGGAAGACCACCTGAGCCTGGGAAGTCAAGGCTGCAGTGAGCCTGATCATGCCACTGCACTGCAGCCTGAGTGACAAAGTGAGACCTTCTCTCAAAAAAAAAAAAAAAAAAAGTATATATATATATATATGTGTATATATATATAATGTGTGTGTGTGTGTGTGTGTGTATATATATATATATATGGAACACACGGATTTTTTTTGAATTATTGATGTGCTTTTCTCTAGGGAAAATTTAGATTATGATTCTAATGTGGCTTTTTTTTTTTTTTTTTTTACAGAAATCTTAAAGACATTTGTAGAATTGAGAAAAAGAGGGTTTCTATCAGTTAACTCCTGCAAATAAGAATCTAAGTTAAAATCTCAGCTGGCACTGAATATAAGCTCACAAAGCTTCTTTGAAAATCATTAGTTTGCCTGTTTTTGAAACTTTTTCATTCCGTGCAAATGGTTTTTCAGGAGAATGTATCTGTTTTTTAGAATGTCAAAGTTGTTTATACTTTGTCTGCTAGTCCTAACCCATGCTGTGATGACTCACTCACCCCCAGGTTGAGAGGAAAGATTGGACTGCTCTGTTACCAAAGTAAACACTAGGGCAGAAGTAGTGCTTTTTCCATTGATCACTTGGCTAAGGGACAGACTATGCAAACAGGCTCCCTTGGTGAGAACATGTAGAGCTGCCTTTATTTCCAAATGCATCCCTTGGATTACAGAGCTACATATTATGAAAATTCTTCTAACGTCTTCTTGGAACAAAAAAACTGTTGAGTGAAAGAACATGAACAACCAGGCATGTTTGATACATAAGCTCCTTAGTACCAAACAAGCTGAAACTGGGATGACTCAGACAATGGCTTAGAAGCAGGTTCTCTTCTTGACATGGCTTTCCTTTAACAGCTCAGCTTTGCTACAGTCCAAGGATAGTACCACTCTATCCGAGAGTGAAAGAGACAACTTACTCAGAGATTCCCAGAGAGCCCCTCTAGGGCAATTAGGCTAATAATTAGCCAGTTGCAACTAGAAGCTTACTGTTAGTCTTTGCAGTCAGTAAGCATGAGGTTGCATTCTGAACTGAGAAACTTCAACATAGTATTTCTTTTAAAAAAAAATATATATCATAGTTTCATTTAAGGCATTGTGTGTCTGCTGCAGAAAAAGACAAACATCATTTGACTTAGATGTTTGTGATGTTTCTGAATGTTGAATTTACCCTTCAAAGTCATAAACTGGAGAATGCAGGGAGAGGTCTATTCACCCTTTTATTTAAATCCCTGACGTTGACGGAAAAATATGCCTCTGTGTTTCTGAGCCCAATAAAAGACAGTTTGGGAGAGGTAAATGTGGGATATGGAGTGGGGAAAGAGGAACAAGACTTGACTTCTTTAAACAGTCCTGGCAGTAATTTTCATCCCTCTTGGGGTTTGTCTTTGGATTCGAGACTGTTCCACCATGGTGTCTGGATGCCCTAATCCCATAACCAGTGCTACCTGGTAGGGTTGTGCAGCCTTGCCCTTTTGCACAAGGGCACCCAGCCCAGGGTGCTGTTGGTGGGAGGAGGCTGTGTCAGCCCAGAGGAAGGGTCGCCTCTCCCTAAATTACAGAAGCTCTGTTAGGAAGATCACTCCAGAGTGAGGGCCCCTAAGTGTCCTGCATAGCTAATGTACTGTTCTGAGACAAAGGAGGTTGTCTCTGTTTGGGATCTGCCAGGAATTCATGTAATCAGGTTGATGTCTCCAGTCGTGATGTGTCTCACTTCTTATCACATACACATCTTCAGAAGAGGATATTATTCCAATGATAATTCTATCAACATGAAATGAGTCATGCAGACGCCAGTGTCCTTTGTGTCCATTTCTCACGGTGTTCCACATCTGCACTGAAATCAGTTTTTCTTTAGTGTTGTAGTTTTTTCATTGAGAAAGGATTAAGCATTGAGGTGTTGCTTGACTTTAGAAATTGGGTGGGGTGGCATTTGGAAATGCAAATTTTCACTGAAGCATTTCAACTCGAGTATCTACTGACTAGCCAGTATAGAAAGGATAGAAAAGGGAAACAGGGCATCCTCGTGGAACTTGCTTTCAAAGTCTCACTTGGCAATTTACTTTTATTTATGAAATTCAGAGTTTATGTTTCAAATCTAAGTATTTCCTCTTGAAAGTAACTTAATCAAAAGCAGTTGATAATAGCAGGTTAATTACCTTGAGTCTTTGTGCTGGAAAAACTGGCTGGGTCACCCCCTTATACAACCATCTATTATGATTATATGATGACTCATTATCACGAAGACAAGCTTGTGCCATTTAAATCAGCAGGATTCCATTTCTTCACCAGAGAACTATCCCTAAATACACACACACACACACAGGCTCACACACTTCTGAGTTTCCCTTTGTTTATTTTGCAGCTAACAAAGTATGTTTTTGAGGTTAACAACAAAGCACTGGATAGTACAAGTGGAAGATCATTAATATGACTGGATAGGAACCTCTTTTAATTTCCCTTTCTTGGCTTTTTCCACACCCTAGGTGGATTATACTCAGCACTGCCATACCCAGAAAATACACTCAGATACCAGAATTGCAAAATTCAGGAAGAATGCACTGCACGCTGTATCCAGGCAAGCCAAGCTCACCCAAAAATGGTCTCAAAAAGCAAAGGGCTCTGACCATCAACTGATGGGGTTGCAAGCCCAGCCTGTCTGCAGAAATTTTTAAACCTGAAACCCCATACTACAGAAATTATTTTATATATTATACACTTATTTTTAAAACTCAACTGTAAAAATAAGTGTTGCAGGAAGAGTGAGGAAAAGAAGAGGGAATTTAAAAGAGGAAGTTGGGACTGAATCCATTCGTTCCAACTTCCCTAAGCAATCCACTTATTGATCAGTGTTTCCAACTCAAGGAATGTTTAAAATTTTTTAATTAAAGAAAAAATTCTATCAATCAGAGAATCTTGAAGGAAAGGGGATCATTTACAATCATTTTACAGGTGAGGATATTGAGACCAGCAGGAAGATGACCTGCCCAAGCCTGCACAGATAGCAAGGACCAAAGTTGGGGATGAGACTCAAATATTCCCTTTCAGATATGCTTAGAAAAACAAGTCAGTGTTCACATTTACTGTTAACAGGAATGTCTTTCAGGGGGAGTTTACAGAAAAAAAAATTAAACTGAATTAAGTTATGATGACTATATTTTCCATTGTTTTCATTTCCTTAAAAAAGGAAAGGTTATTGAACTTGTCAGTTCTGTAGTCTATGGTTTTGAAGCTAAGTTATTACACCCCACAGCTACCTGTGTGAACACGGAGAGACCTTGATATATTACTTCTTTGTTACGTTCAGCAGTAAGTGGCACTTAGCATGTCTGGCTACTTACAGAGTGAAATAATTGCTTAGGAACCTAGAACTGCTTATTTAAAGGGTGGGAACTCAATATTTGATTACCGAACCAAAAAGCACCTCAGCTTTACCGTGGGAAATCTCATGCAATGCACGGGTGTTTCTCAGCCCAATTCTTCATTACTCTCCAGAATCCTCTGGAACTTCCCTTCTGTTCATGACGTAAAGGTATCTGTCTTGGTCAATCTGAACCAATAAGGAATGGCAGATCTCTATACTAGAACAAGACTGAAGGAAGCAGAACATTTCTGCAAAGTATCAGACTTACTTTATCTTTGTCATAAATTCTTTAGGTTGACCTGGTTCTATTATATCAGGCCCGTTGGTCCCAGGAGGTTGCATTTTTCCCAAATGTGCACCGTTAAGGTGGTGTGTGATTGAGGAGGGGAAGAAGAAGGTTGGATGGGAAATAATGCAAAGACAAGTTCATGGTTAAAGAAGCTTATAAACAGAGCAATTTTCATGTATAACAGGAGACCACATTTCTTTATCTCTAGATATCCGTTTTCTTCTTGAATGAGCTGTGGTATTATTTTAAATGATGGGATTTTTAACATTTTTAATGACCACTTCAAATTCTCCACCAGTCACGGCATAGTTGTGTGGGTTTTTGTTTTCAATTTTAGTATAACCACCCAGATTACATTTCTCTAACATTCACCTTGCATTTTGAAAAGCATAGAAAAATTCACTGCCAGGACTAGCTGGCCAACAGTAGCCCTAGGGAGAAATATTTCCATTCTCCCACCCAGCCTCTCTGCACCCATCCTCACAATGACATACACCATAGTGGAAGTAACCTATAAACTATGGTGGGAAAAGAAGTAACAAATGATAAAATGGAAGGTGGGCAAGGGGAAAATAAATCGAGACTGCTACCCCACCACCTGAATGGAAGGGGACCCCAGCACAAGGAGGGGGCTTCAGCTACACTCCACAAATGTCCCCCGGGTGTCTGAAATGGCCAGAAATCTCTTAGTCCATTTTCCTCTGGTTGGTAGGACTGTAGAGAAATTGTTTAATGTGTGTCTAGGGTATTGTTCATTGAGGAAAAAGTTCAGGGAGTAGACTACTAGAATTCATTAATCTCCACTCAAAAATTGGTTTTGGACACCTAAAATGAGCAAGGCCCTTAAAACTTCAAACAAACAAACAACAAACAAAAATCACTTCTCATTATAGACCATGTTCTTATTACCCATTGTTTTTTTAATTCCCTTCCCCAGATTTGAAAAACGGAAAAACTACAAACTGGAAACAAGTTTAGAATACCTGGTTTATTGGGAAAACTTCATAATGAAAACTACAATTGGCTTTTTCCACAACTTACAAAATAATAATCTGATATTTAAAATGAATTGGTTTTCATTATGTAAGTAGAAATGGTAAAAAAAAATCATAGTAACCCATCTGATGCATCACATATATGCTATTCAGAGAAACTCGAATCCCCGAATTCTCCTGTGGCATGTTTTACATCAGACATTTTACATCTGTTTACCAAGAAAGACCAGGATTTTAACTATATGTAGGTTTCTGCTTACAGTTGCAAACTATCAGAAGCCTGTCTATATGATAGAGCCCAGATAAACCTGAGATTTAGAAAAGCGAGTCATTTATTCTCCTGAGGCTGTTTTAGTGGCACTTTTGTGACAGGAATGACCCTCCTGATGCTTTACTACACAACTTAACCAGATCTATCAGTCATGATAAATTAGACCCAGTCCATCTTTCAATCCAGTCTACTCTGGTTCTGAACATACAAACACAAAACACTACAGATGTATTAATATAGCATTTTCCCATACCCTAACCCTATAAAGAACTTTAAAAGAGAAAATTTTGTCTAAATATTTCACACTTAAAGTAAAGCCTTACTAACTATGGCAACAGGTTTGGACCACAAAACAGTACCTTCCTAGATGACATATCGAGTCAACATGAAGCCTTAGCAAAAATGAATGATTCAGGATATTGAGAAATTCTCACAAACGGTATGCATTTAGGAAACGATTTTGCTTTCTTTAAATAGTCTGAAGGCTTGAAAATAAACTTTTTTTTGCATTTATTTTAGAATGTTTGGTCATTAATAATTTGTAACATTATCTTCCTCTTATCCTTAGCCCTTAACAGACCCAGTGCACTCTATTTGGAAATAACAAGAACTTGATCAGATTATTAAGTCTTGGAAACCTCATTTTTACCTTATACAGTGTTAAGTTTCATGTTCATATTGTCTTCTAAATGTACTATAAATGTTATGGATAGCTATAAGGAAATATTGGCATAGTACAGGTAATTAGTGAAAAGACACAACTTTCACAAAACATATTAAAAGATAAACACGAAACTATAACACTACTTAAAAAATATTTTCACCCAAATTATTTTAGCATTTTTGACTAGTTTAATAATATGAACACTGCCAAAAAAAATGGGTTCAAAGTCGCCTGGAGAAACAGTTTCTTCTTCTGGAGTCCATCTCAGCAGCGGCGATTTTCTCCCATACTCGTTCTCAAGTTAGGCAGATGTGTAGAAGTACCTGGGCTTGGCATTACCCAGAAGGTCATCTTCGTAGTTGGGGAGGCAGCAGAAGAAGAAGGCACAGCCGATCAGGATAATCGTGGCTGCCCACCCAAAGCCGTAGGCCCAGTTATAGATGTAAGTGACAGCGGGGTTGGCATGAAGGGCGAAGGTCTGGGTGTACTTCACGGGGTAAATTACCAGGGAGATGATCTGGAACACAGCTAGAGGGAAGAAAAAAATCCCAGGGTATGAATGCATACATGCATGAAGGAATAAATACACAGTAACGACAGATTAACTCCTTCCACCAAGTTTCTGCCTCGAAATAAGTATAAAATCTACCTGGAGGCAGGAGGAATCCGGTTAGGCAGAGGCCAAAAAAGATTCTTGACTACTGTGTGTAAGAAATGCCTGGCACTGAGCAGTATCACACATATATGCCAAATATGTGAAAAACACACAGAAAAAAAATAATTGGAGAGCCATTCTATATTACATAAGCATTATATATACTAAAACAAAAAAGTACAAAACTGTGGCATACAATAGAAAGCAGGACAGTAAAGAACAACCTACTTTTTCATCTTTGTGTTTCCTATACCAAACACATACTTCATATATTCAGTGTTAGCAAAAATTACATATATATATGTATATATACATACAGGCATGCACATATATACCCACAGCCATGCACACATGACTCAATATTGATATTCAATAACAAATCACTGGAATATTCATTCAATAAGTAAATGACTGAATGAAACAATGAACTAATACTGAGAATGATCAAGGGGAGAATCCGCAGAGAAGACTGCAGAGGACATGGGAATCTGAAGAGGAAACAGACGTGCAGGGAGGGCAGGGGGAAGGGCATGGGGAGGTGTGGTGGGGACAGGAAAAATAAAAGCAGCAAATGATCACAGTGCTTAGGGAGGTGTGAGTGAGGATGTGGAAAGAAACACATGAAGATTTCTAAACTCTCTGGGAAAACGGTCACATTATTACAATTATTAACCTTCGTAATAGTATTTAAGCAATTTCAAACAAAATGAACATTATCGAGTCTACTTTCATGGTCTTTTTCAGTGGACATGCATGATTTTATAAAGCTACAATGAGTATATACATGTGTGTTCTGCATCATTTTAACTTAATATTTATATGTACATTGCCATGTCAAAGGGTCTGATTTTAGCTCTTTCACCATAAGACACTACTCTACACAAGGAGGGACCAAGTAGCTGTGCCCTCCAGGAAGGCATCAGGGAATCTGTAGTCCTCACCACCATTTTTCTACCATCTTAATTCTTTTCTACAGCTCCACAGATGTACCTTGAAGTAGTTTTCTTTTTCTTCTTCATTTTTTTTTCACTGCTAGAAAGGCTATAGATGTTTCTGTATCTTCATTTGTTGCTTCTAATTCTTAACTAAACTAAAACATTCCTCTTGTAATTTACAAAGGACAATCTTAGGGCAAATCTTAAATATTTATCTACTTCCAGTATACTTTAAATAGCAAACTCTTACTATTTAAGTTTGTCATTTGCTACCACATACTGTGTAAGATATAAAAGCAATGCTTTTCTACGTTGACTTCTAATTATCTTGGTAATAAATATTAAATATTGCTATTTATCAATTCTGGCTCATCATATATGAAGTCCTTATAATAGTTTGGATTAATTTCTGCCTAATTTAAATTGTATCAGTGTTCAATTTTTCTGATGTTTAATGTAAGAATATATATAAAATGTAAAATAACTATTTCTATGAAACATACCTTAAAAGTCAAAGAGGCCTTATTCAACATTACCACTAAAAGTGTGTTGAGATTTCTAGGCTTTTTATTCTTCTAAATACATTTTCTGTTCTATTTTTCATACTCTTTAAAGGAAAGGATGAGTATTAAATTACAAAATGAAAATTCTAGGTTAAGCCGACTGTTAAGCTATAAATCTGTTGAAGCTCACTGAACTAATTTTCTTTACAACAGTAACTCTGCTACCCTGTCACTGTGGATGCCCACTGCTAGATCTTTTTGTTTTAATGCTACAAGAAAGCAATGGATAAGAGTTTTACTAGGATTTTTTTTTTTATTCTGGTAAAATATACATAACATTTATCATTTGCACTTTCAATTGTTCACTATAAGTGTACAATTTAGTGGCATTAAATAAATTCACAACGTTATGTAACCATTACCACTGTCTATACCCAAAACTTTTTCATCGATACATAAAGTCAGTATCTCTTTAAAAATAACTCCCCGGCCGGGCGCGGTGGCTCAAGCCTGTAATCCCAGCACTTTGGGAGGCCGAGACGGGCGGATCACGAGGTCAGGAGATCGAGACTATCCTGGCTAACACGGTGAAACCCCGTCTCTACTAAAATACAAAAAACTAGCCAGGCGAGATGGCGGGCGCCTGCAGTCCCAGCTACTCGGGAGGCTGAGGCAGGAGAATGGCGTGAACCCGGGAGACGGAGCTTGCAGTGAGCTGAGATCCGGCCACTGCACTCCAGCCTGGGTGACAGAGCGAGACTCTGTCTCAAAAAAAAAAAAAAAAAAAAAAATAACTCCCCATTCTTCCCGCCCCGCAGGGAGTAACTTTTATTCTACTCCCTATCTCTGTAAATTTGCCTATTCCAGGTAGCTCATGTAAATGGAATAATATATTTGTACTCAGTCTGTGCCTGGCTTATTTCACTTGGCATGTTTTCAAGGTCCATCATGTTGTAGCATATATCAAAATGTCATTCCTTTTTATGGCTGAATAATATTCCACTGCATGTATATACACACTCTGTTTGTCCATGCATCTGTTGATGGACACTTTGGTTGTTTCCACCTTTTGGCTGTTGTGAATAGTGTTGCTATGAACAGGGGTTACAAGTATCTTCAAGTTCTTGTTTTTAATTCTTTTGGATATATACTTAGGAGTGGGATGCTGGGTCATATAGTATTTACTAGGATTTTTTTCAACTAACATTAATGTCTTAGTGTGTTATTTATTTATTTATTTATTCATTTATTTTTTGAGATGGAGTCTCACTCTGTCACCCAGGCTGGAGTGCAGCAATGCATCTCGGCTCACTGCAAACTTCACCTCCCAGGTTCAAGTGATTCTCCTGCCTCAGCCTCCCATGTAGCTGGGATTATAGGTGTGCACCACCACGCCCAGCTAATTTTTGTATTTTTAGTAGAGATGGGGTTTCACCATGTTGGCCAGGCTGGTCTCGAACTCCTGACCTCAAGTAATCTGCCTGCCTCGGCTTCCCAAAGTGCTAGGATTATAGGCATGAGCCACCACACCTGGTGTTAGTGTGTTATTTCTAGTGGTGATTTAAACTGGCATCTATGGAGTTTTCTAAGACACATGAAAGGAGGATACATCAAGTGTGTTTCTTTGCTAGGGTCTCATAAATTTGAACTACAAAAATAACCAAGTAGAAATGAAAGTGGACACCAACCAGGTTCTTTATACCTTTTGTGATTCCAAGTCACTTCTGATTTTAAAATAATATTCAAAAAGCAAACTTTGAAAATATGAAGATCAAGAACTTTATTTTTAATCAAGAGAAACTGTCAAATGTGCCGTGAAGCAAGCCAGGGCTGTGTATGGACCAGCCGGTTTTCTGAGGCACTCCTCCTGCCTCACCTGTGTTGCCCACGGCTCTATGAACTTAACTCTCCTAAGCTCAGGGAACCAGCACAAAATGGCCTTCCTCCTGGTTCATGCATGATCATATAGACCCCTTCTGGCCTTCCTCCTGGTTCATGCATGATCATATAGACCCCTTCGAGTCACAAGGCTTCTGACCTGTTTCCAAGACCATCTGCTCGCTCACTTTGTATTTGTACCTCGGGTCTGTAGCTTGAATGTCTGCTTTGGTCCTGTAAGCCTAAACTGGTAAGAAATGACCTGTGGCCTCGCTTTGCCGCTATCAACATCTTCTCTTTTTTCCCTGCTTGGAAAGTCCAGTTACTTCTGAATCTAACTCTGTGGCTAGGGTCCTGCCCTTGACAGATTTCCTTAGTGCCACATACCTGACTAAAATTTCCAATAATTCTTCTCCTAAAATCCTAGTTCTTGTACTCCATCAGTAAGTGTTCACGCTGGGCCCTGCATACCTGAATAACTGAATTTCCTCACATCACCTGTGTCGGGACCACTATCTCCCCACACAGGCACTATGCTGCGCATTCCCGTTCTGGCCCCTCCCAGGGTCTTCCATCCCACGGCAGAACACCATTTCATGACGCACATCATAAGATCACAAGACTCTTTCAACAAGGGAAATAGTTCAGGGGCATTCAGGTCCCCTCGGCAGGGGGCTCACAGCAGCCCTGGGCTGGGGACCACAATGGAGAGCACTGCTTTTCCAAGGCTGACACAGCCTAGTTTCTTGGGTAGAGGAGTCAGTGGATAGGGCCCCCTAAGAGAGATAGGGGCATGTAGAGTGACAACCCTTGTCACTTGGATGGGGAGTACAGAACACTGCATGAGCCACAGCAGGAAAGGGACACAGATCTTAAAACACTTCTCTCCTCTGTTACTTCTACCCTAGTGATACATTTTCCACGAAGAGATTAGAAACTGTAACGGTCATGGGTCTTCTTTGTGGAATTGACCATTACTAAGTTGATGGCCACTGAAGGCATAAATGAAGAATTGCTGACACACAGTCTTACCAGCCAAGGCAAGGAGACCTCCAATCACTCTTAGGAAGACAAGCATCTGGGGTCCACACAGGGCGAAGAAGGAGAGGATGAAACAGATCACCAGGATGATGAAGCCACAGAAGAGCATGGCAGCCGCTGCTCTTCCCCATGCTGCAGGAAAAAAGAAACAGCAATTAACAAGACAGACATATCAAGTTTAAAAACTACTTATCACAGTATCAATATAGTTTTGGGCTTTTTTCCCCTACTAGTTATATTTGGATGGAACGACAGTTTTTCTTTTGACAATACTTAAGCATCTCCATATTTTAAGGGAAGAACAGGGAATTCATATGTAGGACATTAATATACTGAGACTCAGAAATGTCTTTTCCCCCTCAGTTTTTGGCAAAAGTTTACATCTCTGAAATTAAAGTCAAACTTCATTAATCTGTTTCTCATGTGGTAAGTTTGCCACATAATGGGTATAAGGTTCACCCACGTTCTAACACAACATGATCATAATAAACAACATTTTTGGTACTGAATAATCCAGATTATAAACTCTAGGAAATGTTTTTAAATATCTTTAAGGGATCTTTGTTTCATATTAATGTTTGGTTCCATACAAAAATAATCATTGAAAAAATATATTTATGACTAGGCAGAGGTGTTAAATAAAACAATTTAAGTGTGAAGAAGTAGCTCTGATCTTATAACAAGCTTATAACTAGCTTATAACAAGATCTTATAACAAGCTTGGTAGCAAACCACTTTCCTAAATTTCTGCCTAAATTTTAATTTCTTAAGTATTCAAAATGTATTTTACAATAGATTTTAATTATTTATCTTTGCCCTAAAAAAGAATCAGGATTTGATGGCAATCAAGTTCTAGGTTTGAAGACCTACATGGGCACCTCTAGCCCTGGGTCATTCTATTCTGCACTGAAGAAATACAGAGATCCATGCTACCCACATGAATGATTCTAGTCAACAACGCCTATTGTTCAACCCACTCTCATTGTTAAAACCTCTTCACACACAACCTTGCCTCTAGTGGTAACACGTAATAACATTCAGGACATGCATGAGCTCACTGAATCCTCACAACTTTTTTTTTCCGTTTTATTTTTATTTATATATATATTTTTTAATTTCAGTAGTTTTTGGGGTACAAGTGGTTTTCGGTTACAGGGATGAATTGTATGATGGTGGAGATTTTAGTGCCCCCGTTACCTGAGTAGTGTAAATCTTATAACTTCTTAAGGTGCACACTGCTATTGTTTGTATTTTAGAAATGAAGGATATACTTAGAGTTCAAATAACCTGACCATAGCCACATGGCTAGTAAATGGTTTAGACAGGGTTTGATTTCAGCCTGTTTGAATCTAAAACATGACGTTTTAAAAATAATTTACACACTATAAAGTTCACCCTTTTAAAGTGTATAATCCACTGGTTTTTACTGTACTCACAGCGTTATGCAACCATCTCCACTAACAATCCAGAACATTTTCATCGTCCCAGAAAGAAACCCCGTGCCCATTAGCAGTCACCCTCCATCCCCTCTTCCTCCAGCTTCTGGCAACCACAAATCTACTTTCTGTCTCTATACGTTTGCCGATTTGGGACCTTTCATATAAATGGAATATCATATACTACCTGGCATTTTGTGACTGGCTTCTTTCACTGAGTATGGTATGATGCAGTTCGTCACGTTATAGCATCAATCCATACTTCATTCTTTTCAATGGCTGATTAATATTCTATGGTATGAATATACCACTTTAGTCTATGTGTTCATTCGCTGGTGGAAGATTGTGCACTCTTAACCTATTAGTCTTCACTACATTTGAAAAGGAGAGTCATGAGTCACATGTCCTCTGCCTTGACATTACTCTTACTCTGTAACACAGCACAGCTGACAGTATTTGTCCTCCCTTAATTCTAGGTCGTTTGACTGGTCAAGGTGAAACGAAGATGGAGGCTGGCAGAAAGAGCAAGGGTGTTGGAGCTGCCGGACGTCATTTGGACCCTGCCTCTGCCCCGTTGGCCATACTCCAGTCTCTGCATCTGTTAACCAAGGCTACAAACACCTGTTCCAAGATGATGGTGAGGAAGCACACTCCTGTAATATCAGTGACTAACTCTCCAGCCCTCACTACTCAAAACATTCCTCCTGTGTCCCTGTGACTTTTCTTCGGTACCTCATGTCTTTATTTTCTTCTACATTTGCAAGGTTCTGCACCATCCCATAAAGATTGTTCCTCAGTCATCTGATGCATTTTTCTCTCTTCATCTGTTAGAGACAAACCTGAGCTACGGCTCCACATGCCCTTCTCCAACTCCCATGCACCTTCCAGGTCTTCCTCTAGATTCATGAATGACTGGGGCACAATAGATTATTAAGGAGATAAAACATTTTTCTGTCCTAGAAACACTGTTTTCACACAAATTAGGTCAGGATGGGGCTGAGACTGTACCTGATTTGGCCTAGTTTTATATGGACAATTTTTATTATTTTCCTCCAAATCTTCTAGCTCTTCCTGTCAGACCACTGAGAGATTTGAGAGAGAAGGTTAAAATGGGAACATTTTATTTTAAAATAGAAAGGAATAAAGCCCAAATGTTAAACTTAGTAAGTCTCTTTTCTCACTTTTGCCTCATTCTTCAAGATAACTTTTAAGAGAAGAGGGACCATGCTTTGGAAAGAATATTAATTAATCAGACCTCTCTAAGTACAGCCCATAGACCACAAAGGCAAAATAAGCAGTAGTGCTCCTTAAAATGATACTCATTCCTATGCCTCCCTCCAGACCTACGGAATCAGAGCTTGAGTGGTAGTACCCAAGAATCTGCATTTTATTAGTGTTTCTTATATCCATAAAGTTTGAGAACAACTTAGATGATTAAAGTCCTTATTAAAACAGATGCAGCACTATCAAAAAGGTTCGTATAACTTTAAGTATGTGACCCACTGTCAATTATAGTTTCATTTCTTTAGATTTTTTTAAATGGCCACTGGTACTCATTAAGTTCAATTAAACCCAATAGTTAAATCAAATAAGCAAAAACATTATGTTTTTAAATTTTATGAGTTCACAAGTTTGAAACTGCAATGAAAGGAAACATATCTGTATATGCATGTGAAATAATGCAAACATAATAAAAATCATTGTATGGCAGAATTTTCAATAAAAACAGGCAAAACCTCCTAACAAGGAACCTATTTCAATAACTAAACTTTTACAATCACAGATAAAGGTTTGAAAAATCTAGCCAAATAAATTATGTATGATATTTCTGTAAAGAGTAATATTAACAATTTTACTTATTTGAGGAAAATTAACATAAAAAGATTATTATTATTACACTTCCTCTAACATTATAGCTGAAGTATAATTTATGCTTAGTTTCAAGTGCTTGGAAGGAATTAAACCAAAGAAATGGTAAGCCAATTCACCTAACCTAAAGCCAAGAGGTGAATGTAAATATAGGAATATTTTAAGAACTTTTCCCATGCTATCTTAAAACAATTCAGTTAATGTCTTGCTTATTTAAAGTGCTGAGTCTAAAGAAAATCAAAATGGAAAATTAAACAACATTTTGTCTTGAGAAAGACTGCCTTGGAAATAGAACGTGTAAAACCTGCTCCTTGCATCACAGAAACACCCACATTGAATCACTTAACTATCATTTAAGACAGCAATCTTGGCACAGTTCTAAAGATCCTGACTGATGAATAACAGACGTCTTCAAGTAAAGCAATCTGCCTTCTCATGTCAATGACCATTTAGACCATACCAGGTCTGAGCAGGGTCCTTCCAGCCCACCGTTCTGTCTGAGAAGGGGCTTTTCAGATGCAGACACTTAGAACGTGGGTATTCTCCATGACCTACATTTTGAAAAGTTAATCACTTTATGCTCTAGGTAGCTGTGGTCTCACTTAGTTACCCAGAATGAGCCTACTATCTACAAACTGACCAAACCCTTTAGGAGCTGTTTATATTTTTATATTATATCACAGTCTAAATTCTATCCAATTTACCAACCCCACTGGAAAACATCAATTTTTAGAACTTGTCCTAAAGCTACATCTTTCATGATTCAATAGATGGTCCTTAGTTTTTCAAAGAGAGACTATCCATCTTTATCTAATATGAATGTGAGTTTGTCTTTCATTACTATTTTATATACCAAATTTGCATGTGTGTGTGTGTGTGTGTGTGTAAGTGTATGGGAGAGAGTAGAAAGGATTCTCATTGTCAACTGTCATTCTCTGGATTAAGACCACAAAAGCATTGAGTACTCCAGGTAAATAGATGCTGCATTTCTGTGTAGGAAAGTTTAGTTTGTTTTATTTTCTTAAGGGAAGAGCAATTTGGTGTCCTAACTTTATTTTCTAAGTGCCACTTGGAAAAGTTCATGTAATCAAAGAAATCAACAGCATTATAAATTTAAGTGATATTCATTAGATGAACAATAGCTTATCAATTTTTCTAGCCCTTGCAAAGGTTCAACATCAAATCAAGAACATGGAAACCAACGTGTTTTAACGTCACCAACAAAACTGAGTTTTTCCTAGGAAGTGATTTTAAGTTTTTTGTATGAGAAAGCATGCTATATTGTTTTCCAGAAATTACATACAAAAAACCCAAAATGTTACAAGGCTGGTAAGATCAACTAATAAGAGCAAAAAAGTAAAAATAAATAAATACCTTAAATGTCAAGCTAGAAATAGGCCAGCCGTGGTGGCTCACGCCTGTAAGCCCAGCACTTTAGAAGGCCGAGACAGGTCATGTGAGGTCAGGAGTTCAAGACCAGCCTGGCCAACATGGTGAAACCCCCATCTCTACTAAAAATACAAAAATTAACTGGGTGTGGTGGCACACGCCTATAGTCCCAGCTACTCAAGAGGCTGAGGCATGAGAATCGCTTGCACCTGGGAGGCAGAGGTTGCAGTGAGCCGAGATGGCGCCACTGCACTCCAGCCTGAGCAACAGAGGGAGACTCTGTCTCAAAAAAAAGGTCAAGTTGGAAATGATAAACTGAAGCTTGAGAAAATAAAATAAACTTTGATTTTAAGACAAGAAGAACATCATTAATATTTTTTAAATTGTTGGTAATACTTTGGAGACGATCACTAATTTTCCCCCCAAAGGTGGTCCTCCTCTTCATGAATCTGCTACATTCTTCAGTAGTTTTAAACGTGGCCTACCCTCTTACTCGATGTCCTTACGACACTAATGTGGCACACAGCCAGAGTCCAGTCCCTTTCCAGAATACAGGATTCATCTGTCAATAATACCAAAGATTCTGTATCATCCAAGATTTTGTCAGATTATTCATATTGTTTCTATAACGCTCTTTAAGCCAAACATAGGCGGAACTGAAAACTGGATAAAACCACAGTTCAAGAAATAAAAAAGATCCTGCCTACAACTAAATGTAAGCATGGGAGAATGATGTATTCAAAAATATAGTTTTGCATATTCAATGAGGAGGTAATCTTCAGTGATTTGGCCAGTGCTTCTGAAACTTAAAAGTGCTTACCTCCTCCGGGAAGTAGTTAAAATGCAGATTCCGATTCTTAGGCCAGCACAAGACATTGGACGTCCAACAACCACCCAGATAATTCTGCTGCACTGGTTGGCAGCAGAACTCTAGAAGACAACTCATAACAGGCCCCCCAAAAAAT
The DNA here is from genome assembly GCF_002776525.5 of Piliocolobus tephrosceles. Taxonomy (NCBI): domain Eukaryota; kingdom Metazoa; phylum Chordata; class Mammalia; order Primates; family Cercopithecidae; genus Piliocolobus; species Piliocolobus tephrosceles. The sequence continues at coordinate 36,880,792 of NC_045438.1, forward strand.
ACATAAAAAGACACCATTCTGCAGAAGTTCAGGAAGGCAGTTAAATGGCTCAGCAGAGAGATGGCAGGGAGAATACAGGGGAGAGCATTCCACAGCTGGTGTGAGATTCTTTACATGCTCTGCATGGTCTCATGAACCTGACTACTCCATTGCTGTTACTTTAACCCTTAATAACCTTCTTTCAGACGATTTATCTAATCAACGAGAGGAGAAGCCATTCTATACAGGATGGGGTGAAAACAGGAAAAGTCAATCTAAAGACAAGATAACTAGCAGTGAATCTGGGATCTACCCTCAAATATTTGAACATCTGTCAATGAAAGAAGACTGGAAAGTAGGAATTACACAGCTCTGTCAGTTTAAGAGAAGTACTTGGAAACAAACTGTATCATCCAGGGAACAGAACTAAGTTGTTGAACAAGGGACGAAGCTTAGTCACGGGTGCTATGGATGGGTGCGGGCTTTGGTGAAAGCTTGAATCTGGTGTACTTTAATTCCCTTCTAATTATAACATCCCAGTAGTCTGCATCCCTTTACAGGACAAACACAAGTTAGGGGACACTGAGAAGAACTGAGGCTGTCTGCGGTGGCTACTCCTGAGAGAGGCACATGTGGGATGAATGGCCTGGACTAGATTACTGGGTCCTAAACATTCTAGATTTTATAAATCATATGTACTTTTAAAAATTATTAAATCAATAGAGTAGCCAACTTTTTATTTTTTGCTGTGTAAGGACTTGAATGCATACATGCTCATGCAAAGAGTAATCTGTCTGCTAATGCCTAATTTCATAAATTAGGAACAGTTTTTTGTTTTGTTTTGTTTTGTTTTGTTTTTGAGACAGAATCTCACTCTGTTGCCCAGGCTGGAGTGTAGTGGCATGATCTTGGCTTACTGCAACCTCCGCCTCTCGGGTTCAAGCAATCCTCCTGCCTCAGCCTCCCGCGTAGCTGGAATTACAGGCGCCCGCCACCATGCCTGGCTGATTTTTTTGTATTTTTAGTGGAGACAGGGTTTCACCATGTTGGCCAGGCTGGTTTTGAACTCCTGACCTTAAATGATCTGCCCACCTCGGCCTCCCTGAGTGCTAGGATTACAGGCGTGAGCCACCACACCCAGCCAGGAACAGTTTAATACCTTTCACTACCCAGTTCCCACTGAAAAAACCACAAGGGCATGATCTCAAAATGAAGTCCTTTCAATCAGTAGTCTCCAACCTTTTTGGCACCAGGGACCAGTTTCGTGGAAGAAAATTTTTCCACAGACTGGGGTTGGGTTGTGGTTTTGGGATGATTCAAGGGTATTACCTTTATTATACACTTTATTTCTAGTATTATTACACTGTATAATATATAATGAAATAATTACACAACTCACCATAATGTAGAATCAGTGGAAGTAACGATCTGTGATCTCGGGGTTGGGGACCCCTGCTTTAAGAGGAATTTAGACTAATGTAAACTATTGACTTGTACTTACTTTTCTTATTTATTGTGCATTTGAGAGCCACAGGGCTAACTGACCTAAAACTATTTCATGTAATACTGATTCTCTGACTTGTCCAACAGTGATTTCATGTTAAAAACAAACAAAATATCGATGCGTTTGCAGTATGCAAAGGGTGGCTTTGGTTAAAAAACAACAACAACAACAAAAATGGAGGCTTTGTACTTCCCAATTTGGATTCAAGGCAAATACTCGTCAATCCTCACTGATTCCCTGTTTCACTCTGGTGCACAAACTTATCGCCATTATTCTCCACTTGAACTAGCTGGAGCTTGCCTGCGATTTGAAATCTACACAGCTGAGGCTGAAAATATCCTCCTGATGTATTTTCTTAAAAACTGGAAAAGAAGGTGCCAGCGGTACAAAACTAGTGTGAGTGAGCATACATTTAAATTTCACATTTTATTTATAGGTGAAATTTGAATGATTTCAATCATTAATCTATACATTTTCTTTTCCTGTTTTGACAAATATAAATCATGATTTTAAAAAAATGCAAATAATGTTTTAAGCTGGGTGTTAATTTAGCTGGTACTATCATGTCAAAGAAAATATTCAGTGAATAATTTGGCTCATTCACAAGGAAAAATTAGGTGATTTGGTCATCTGAAATTCTTAACCTGTCAGTAACAGTGAAAAATATAACATTCTGCTTTTTATATAGTTCTAAGGATTTATCTTTATAAAAACATCCATATTCATTAGGATTATTGTCAATACTTGCCAGGAATAACCTGTGTCTTTACTACCAAAATGAACATATTGTTATGAACATCATCTAATAAGAGAGGTGCTGAAATACTTCATAATAAAAAGACTTTCTTAATAGTTACAATGGTAAATCAAAATATTTATTGCCTAGTACATATGAAGAAGTTTTTCAAAGTGGATGTACACACTCAATTCTCTATACGGAGATCTCATTTTAATCATAGCCATCAACCTTATTCCTTCTTGCACAAGATAATGTGTGTTTGTGCATATGTGGGAGTGTGTGTAAACTGCTTACTTCATTTTAGATAAAGTACAAGCTCATGTAAATATATGAGTAAGGCCTTACTGAGGCTATCTGAAAATCTAGAGTTCATAGACGCCTAGATAATCACCTTACAGTGTCGTTATACACAGCTTCTACAATTGTGAGGCAAAACTAGCCAATGTGCATGCGGGCGATGAGCACAGAAGTATAACAAACACTTAAACTGATCTTTGACTACAACGGCCAGGGGTAGCTCCATATCTGCTGTCTTCTTCCCACAGTCACCTCATGACAGCAGATCCCAGATTCATGATTTGATTCTAGATCTTCAGCAAGAGCTGTGTGTGTGTGTAATGCATTACTGGCACTTAATTACCTTTGCAAAGGTAGCAGGAATAATTAAATTGAGTTGTTAAAGCTACTACCATTTATGAAAATCAGTCATGCTGCATTATAAAGAGATTTTTCAAGATCCACTTAGAAAATCGAGCTTTTCTAAGGACCAATTTCTATGTCAAACTGAATTACAAACCATACACTGGTTAGTGTTTTCTTTACAATGAAAAAAATTAACATTTAGACTTCTAATTAAAAATTCTACCAAACTAAGAAAAAAAAAACCTGCTTACTGCCTTCCATATACAAAGCAATGTATCCGTCTAAGGTGGAACAGCCACACCCTAAAAAGGTGAGCTCATCCTGCAAGCCAAGAAAAATAAAAATGGCATTGTGCATGTTTCACAAGAGGGCTGTGGTCACAGCCAGAGCTTTGCAGGTCAAATCATGTCCCGGCAGTAGCACTGATCACAGTTCTGCCAATATCCGAGCCCCCCCCGCCCCGCCCCGCCCCGCCCCCAGTCGAAGGCACACAAACCTTACTTTATATGTGGAGGATTACTGCGTATACTTTGGGTCTGCATTAGTCTTTGGAGTAGGGTATAATTATCAAAGTATGTTTAAAAACACACACGCAGATCTGTTAGGTCCCCTACAAGAGACTGAGTTCAGATGCATTTTAACTAGAAGATAGAGGTACATTATTTCAAAAAACAATGAATTCCCTTTAAAAACCTAAAAGACTGGAGATGATACAGACCTGAACTGGCGCAGTGTTTGTATGGGTTTTCAGAGAAGAAAACACACAAACTGCAAGGAAAGCTGGAATTTTCTGCAGTGTTTACATTTTATTACCCGGCTAATGGGGACCATGCTTGCTTCTGTGGGGGAAGTTCATCATGAGGACGTCCAAAGGATTACACAAAAGAAAGGGCACTAGGCTGCTGATATAGTACCCCAGAAACACAAATAAACAGGATTGGGTTGGAAACCCTGGGCCACTTCAAAGAAAGAATCAAGTAAATGATAATAGTAAGAATTGAAAACAGGCAGGGTAGATTGCTTTCTCTGTTTAAAACTATTAAACCCGGTAGGTAAAGCCCATTTGGCTTTAAGGTTTTATTAGGCTCTCACAGCCCCCATCTCCCCCCCACACATTGCTAATCACAGTAGACCCCAGCTGTGATTCCCATCCACCCCTAAGGCAAGGAGAGGGGGCTTCCCATTGTGAAAGAAAATGCCTTTTCAAACAAGAACCACGCTCCAGTCCTGACTTTCAGCAAGGCAAGCAGGGAGCTTCCTCCATGCTGGGAAAATGGCACACAGTACTTCACTTGCCAGGTACATTAAATTTGTCAACTCTGCTTCTCTTCGCGGGTGTAGGGAATGTGTTTGCTTTTTAGATTTCAAATCAGATTAAAATAATTAAGTTTTCTAAACAGCAATGCCATGCTTAAGCCAAAGGACACTCCCTAGAACAAGAGCTAACAAGAACTAGCCAGACCGGTAAAAAAGACTGAAGTATCTATTGAAATCGTTAACTGCTAAAACTGCCTGAAAGGGGGTTTTTTTTTAATGGGAACTTTTTTATCAAGTTGAACGAATCCACTGATATTAGGGGAGGCACGTTATTTCACTATTTATATTTTAATCATAAGAAGAAACAGGAGGAAGAGAAATTTCAGGTCTCCAAGAAACTTTGTTCATTAGATTTAC
>NC_045438.1:36885339-36917996 GCF_002776525.5 Piliocolobus tephrosceles
GTGTTAGCCACCCAAAGCTACCGCTGCTGCATTTGGTTCAGGTCGGATGCATGAGCCCCAGCTCGCCCTAAACAGGCATTCTGAAAGGAACCAGCTCCCCCTGACCCTGTGAGGGCCCACCACGCGCTGCGGCTTTTGCAGGCCGCAGCCCCGAGGGCTTCCTGGAGGCGGCGGCGGCGGCGGGCTGGCACTCACCGTACTCCATGAGGCTCTGACAGCCCTCCTCGTTGGACCCGCTGCCGCCACCCTCTTGGGAACATTTCCACCACAGCGAGGACGTCTGGATGTGGTCGCTCGACTGCAACCAGCCGCGGCCGGCCAGCGCGATGATGTCGAAGGCGATGGCGCTGAGTAGGAGCAGGGGCAGGATCCAGCGGCACCGCTCGCAGGCCAGGCCGCAGCGGATCATGTTGACGGACGGCGCGGGGCCGAGCGGAGTGGAGCGGGCGGAGGAGCGCGCGGGACGGGGGGTAGCAGAGAGTGGCCTGCGAGCGCGGGCGCCGCCACAAAAGTGAAGAGGCCGCAGGGAGGCGGCTCCCGAGGAAGCCGCTCCGGGCGGCCCCACCTAGATTCCGGTGACTCAGAGCGCGCCTGCCCCGACCTGCTGGCCGGGCCGGGGCGGGCGGGGCCGCTGGTAAACAGGCGGGGCTGGGGTGACACCGGGCGGCGGCGGAAGGCGGCCCGAGGGTCCCACGCGGGCCCCGAGCCTCCAGTCCCGCTCGCCTGGTCCTCTCCAGGCGCGTGTTTTGTCTTCCTGGCGCACCAACATATACACCTGTTTATCTGCACAGCCGCAGCCTAATATGTGGCCCCTGATGTTGCATCTGGCGCGGTGGTCAGCAATGCCATATTTGAGTTTTCAGCAGTGTGAGATGGGTGTTCTAACTGCGCCTGTGGATAAAGGCTGCACTCCTTTGGACGCGTGCACCCAAACCCAGAAGCCCGTCCCTGACCCCTGCTGACACAGGTGATCCCTTCCTCCTAGGCTCCACCTTTGCACCTTGGACCTTGGCTCCCCGGGTACTCTTACCTCTTTGCATGCTGTTCTTTCCTGCTGGGTTGCCAGCTTTTGGAAAGCAGAGGCTATGCTGAATTTATCTGTGTATCCCTAGTGTCCAGCACTGTGTCTGAATCTCAAGGAAAGCTCAGTGAATTTGATGAATGAACATGTAATTTAACAAATGCTCGCTTCCTTTCGGAAAGGCTTCATCTGGCTTCCCCAGATAATTTTGTGTCGCCTCTGCTGCAGTCCACTTCCTATCACGAATCTCTACCTGTTTAAACTGCACTCTTTCTAATCTTCATTTACTATTTTGAGGTTTTTCCAAATAAAAATCGTACGTCAGCATGCAACCTGCATTTAGAATCCCCCCCCTCGGTGTCCTGGGCTAGCTCCCGTCAAAGTCCTGACTCTTCAGTTGTGGCAGGGAGGGTGGGGTGGCAGCCAGGTGGGCCGCTGAGGACAAACAAGTTCTCAGTGTCAGGCATCTCGGTGGCCTTGGGAAAATCACTGAAACATCTTATGGGGGTCATGTACCTCCAAAGATTTCTTCTGAATCCCCTACGTTTTCTGTTAATTTAATATAAAAGTGGGAACTACTTAAAAAATATTTAAAATTGTATTCCAATTTGATATTCTCAATAGAAACAGAATACCATTTTGACTTATGCCATTTTCTGGCAATTCTTGAGGACAAATAAAAGCACGGATAAAGTATCTGAAAACACATGAAATAATTTCCCCAGCCTTCATTTTACATAATTCAAGTTTTACATAAACCACGTCCTATATTTTTATTACAGGCACATATTTTCACTTTCAAAGAACACAAGAGGGTGTTCTGCCAAAAATTAACTTTGTATCGTGGAAGTTGTGTGAAGAAAATTGTGATATTTATGTTCTCAGGGTTTTCAAAAGTAATGAAGATATTTGTTTAATTAGCTATGTATAATATATTTGTGAGAAAAAAATTTCTTATAAGTCAAATACTGACCAGAAGCAAAGTGGCTTCAGGCAAAATGAGAGTTCTGCAGGCGTCTTAATATCTCTGAATAATTTTGGACTTGATATATATAATTTCTTTCTGTTATTCGGTGAAACAATTTCCGATGGGCTTGAGAAAAAGAGCTCATCAATGCTGAGGTGAACACAAGGAGATTAGCTCTTCACAATTTCTGGAAGAGACCACATTGACCCTGGTGGGTTTCCAACTATAACTTACCCAGCATGTGGTGTGGACTGTGGAGCCGGATGGTTCAGGTTTAAATGCTTTCTCATATTCGCTGTGTGACACTGGGAAGGTTACTTCAGTTTTTTGTGCCCCCATTTCCTCATCTGTAAGACAAACAGTGCTAACTTCAGTGTTTTAATGAGTGTTAAAAGAGCAAATACATCTAAAGTGCTCAAGATAGTGCCTGTATATGGTAAGGATTGATGATGATGATTTTTCATACAGGTTTTCCACTTTAGAAGATTGAAAGAGGAGAATGTCCATATTTCTAAAGGGCAAATTCTATAGGTGAATACCAACTGTAAGTGACTAAGTTATTTAAGACAATGCAATCATTCATCCTAGCCATATTCATAAAATGATGGCTCATGGAAAACCGTAGGCAGTTGGATAGTTCTCCCTGCTGGATAATGTAGGGATTGCGCCTGAGCACTGAGCGCTTGGCGAAAATGTAAATTGTACCTAAAGAAAGCTTTTTTTAAATTGAGGCTTGACTGACATACAAAAAAGTGTATATATTTAATATATACAACTTGACAAATTTGAAGATAAGTACATACCCATGAAACTATCACCATAAAGAAAAAGGTTTTATTTTTCTAACTTGGGGTTATGGTTATAAAACCAATGACTGTTACCAACAAAAGTACATAAATATATAATTTTTAAAATAAAAATTGGTAGAAAGTAATAGTAATAATAATAATAGCAGCTAACAAATATCTACTGGAGTTTACTATGTCCCAGTGGGTATTTCACATCCACCTTATGAGGTACGTACCAGCATCTCCTTCATTTACACAAGGGATTGAGGCACAAATAAGTAACTTGCCCAAGACCATGCAGTCACGGAGTGGCAAAGCCAGGCTTTAACCTAGGCAGCCTGACAGCAGAGATAGTGCTATTCATCACAGTAAGCACTCGTAAGAGTTTATGTATGTATTCAAATGTCTCCTTCTTTCTTCCCTTCTTTTGGTCCTTGTAAACACCCAAACTGCTCCTAGTCATCTCCCAAGCTGCAGTGACACGATCCCCCTGCCACCGTTCTGGGCATCTCTGTAGGGCCTTTGGGCCTTTGACATGGTTCTCTTGTGGCTGTCCAGTTGAGTCCATGGATGCAGTACCCTCCAGTGGATATGGAGTGACGGAGTCTCCTCTGGATGTGGCAAATACTTCCACTGTCAACCATTTGGCAAAGATGCAGGGCCTTGTTTTTTCACATTGAACATTGATGAGATCATGTGATAGCTGTGGACCACTGAGAGTCCCTAATAATAGCATAGCCTGATTTAGAACCATAGCCATGATCCAGAAAACCAAGAGTATCCTATGTAAATTAACAGTGACTATGAAGACACGGTAAACGTCAACCCAGGATTCTTCTACCTCACCCACCCAGTCCTGCTCCTCTGACCTGATGAACACCTACTGACCCCTTGACCTCAGCAAAATGTCGCTTCCACAGAAAGCCCCCAAGTAGATTAAGTTCCGTTACACATCCTCAAAGTCCTGTATGTCTTTCCTTCCGAACTTTTCTCACAATTTTAATTATATATTTATTCCGAATAATTTTTTTTTTTTTTTTTTTTGAGACGGAGTCTCGCTCTGTCACCCAGGCTGGAGTACAGTGGCTGGATCTCAGCTCACTGCAAGCTCCGCCTCCCGGGTTTATGCCATTCTCCTGCCTCAGCCTCCAGAGTAGCTGGGACTACAGGCGCCCGCCACCTCGCCCGGCTAGTTTTTTTTTTTTTTTTGTATTTTTAGTAGATACGGGGTTTCACTGTGTTAGCCAGGATGGTCTCGATCTCCTGACCTCGTGATCCGCCCGTCTCGGCCTCCCAAAGTGCTGGGATTACAGGCTTGAGCCACCGTGCCCGGCGTTTTTCCGAATAATTTTTGTCCACTCCCACTGCAATGTAAATTCGATGTTGACAAAAGTGTCATATGTTACCTCTCACCACTGTGTGCACAGCACCCAGTGCCTGGAACATAATCAAATTCCGAGAAACACTTGTCAAATGAACATGAGAATCTGTCTAGACTCAAAATAACTCACAGCGTCTCTGAGCACTCTTCCTTTTAGAAGGTCTTATTGTTAAAATTGTCATCCTTATTCTATCTCAGCATAATATCCTATGATTCTTTCCCTTTGAAATCATTGACAGATAGTAAGTCTTCTAACATTAAGTGGAGACTCACCCTTCTTTCATTCCTCCATCACTCATGTCTGGCATTTCTTCTCTTTGGCTGGCTGAGCATCTCTTGTTATTTTAATTTTTTCTATTTCTTTGTCAATGTTTTGGCTCTTCTCTGAACAACTCCTAGATTTTAATTTCACTCATAATATGTGGTGCCCAGAATTAAACCTAACACTCAGGGTGTGATTTCAGCAGTGGTGAAGAAAGAGACCTTTTGTCTCCCTCAGAGCAGATATGACACCTCTAGTAATAGAGTCCAGGTATGCACTTTTTTTTTGTTGGTCTACACAGATATCCATCATAGTAAACTTGTGCTTAACTAAAACCTCACAGATGTGATTACTTGTGTAGTTCATATTGTAGATTAGTGCTTTTCTTATGATAAAATTGTTTTTATCCCTGTCATATGTCATCATCAATCTTTGTTCCTTTGGGACATTTGCTCCTTATTGCTGCTGCTTGTTTTGTGGACATGTCTTCCATATATACTCATACAAGTCACTGATACCATTGTATTGTAAAAAGGACCAGGACTTCACAGTTCATTACTTGACACTTCATTGCACATAGACAACTCTCGCTGTTGGACAACACTCCTATTTTTGGGACATAAACACCTGTGAAACCAGAGTGAGCCACAGAAGGCAGTAGAAGGCTTCTCTGGAGAGGTGGGACTTTAGTCTTGCACAAGACAGAAAGGAAGGGGACTACTTTCCAGATTAAGTGGCCACCTTGGGTGAAGGCATGGGTTTGGGAATGGCTGTATTTTTTAAGGTGTTTTATTTTTCTTTTCAGATAATGACTTTACCAGTGAACATAACCAGCCTGTAATTTAGCATTCTAAATTATGGAGACTTTTAGAAATGCAAATCTAAGGAGGGTAATACCTGTAGCCAAATTGCAAACTGCTGGCAAATCAATTCAGTGCTCTGTAACACAATATATTGTCATGTTTTTGTTACCCTCATATGTCAATTCAGTGATAACTTACAATGCAAAAATATCATTGGAATACCAAATAAAAGCATCGCTTTTTTTTAATGGCAGAGCCAGTTATTTTATACAAATTAATATGACTTTTGAAGTTACACAGTTCCCTTCTTTTAGAGTGAGTGAGATCCTACAAATTGCTGGAGTTCCTTGCTTCAGGGCAATTGTGTGTGTGTAAAAGGTAGCTCTCCTTTATTCTGGGGTTCCTCTAAAGCAAGATAAAGACCCATGGATAAACAGACTTAAAATTCTGCCTTGAGGAAATTCAACATGCTAGTACCAGTTTCAGGTTAAAATCATTTTTAAAATATTAAGTCTTTCCATAAATAATGGGACTGACAGCGGACGTGGTGACTCATGCCTGTAGTACCAGTACTTTGAGAGCATTAGGCAGACAGATTGCTTGAGCCCAGAAGTTTGAGACCAGCCTGGGCAACGTGGCAAAACCCCATCTCTACAAAAAACACAAAAAGTAGCCAGGCATGGTGGTGTATACTACTTGGGAGGCTGAGGTGGGAGGGTCGCTTGACCCCAGGAGGTTAAGGTTGCAGTGAGCTGAGATTTCACTACTACACTCCAACCTGGGCAACAGAGTGAGACCCTGTCTAAAAAAAAAAACAACAAAAAAAAAAAACAAAACTGTCAACGTAAACATTAATTCTGTACAAACTGTCCTAGTAAACAAAGCAGTAGCATTCTTTCCTAACAAGACTACTTTAACACACAACTTATAGGCATTTTGGTTTAGTTGTGTTTCTAAAACAGCTAAAGACACTCTGCAGGAAAACAGTTTACTTGAAGGCTGATCATTTAAAGGGTCAATGATTCAAACAGCTGATTTCACAATAAATGGTCATAGTGTTGTCCCAAGGGTTTCATTTCTCCATCTACTGCTGTGAGAGGTGGTTCTATAAGATGGACTAGGCCCTACTTGTAGCCACTCCACTGTCTCTCTTTCAACCTCCCCTACACAAGGGTGTACATGTGCACAGATATGTGTACACGTGCACCCCTGCATACACACACAGAGTAAATGACTTCATTTAGTGTCTGTCATTAAGAAGACACGGTTTCCCTCCTAGCAGGGCACGATGCAGAACAAGCCGTGAGCAGAACATCAGGCAACCTGAGTTCTAGTTCCCACTGACCTGTGTCTCCCTGCTTTTCCTTACCCGATCTCTCTTCTCCCCTGCTCATGCAAACTTTTGCTTTTCTCCACTCCGTCACCTCCTGTTCCTTCCTCAGCCTTCGGTAATCTCTCTTCTCTTCAGTGGACAGATGGAGAAAATTTAACCATCAGGCTGGGTTCGGTGGCTCACACCTGTAATCCCAGCACTTTGGGAGGCAGAGACGGGTGGATCACCTCAGGTCAGGAGTTCAAGACCAGCCTGGCCAATATGATGAAAACCCGTCTCTACTAAAAATAAAAAAATTAGCCAGGCATGGTAGCGGGTGCTTGTAATCTTAGCTACTCGGGAGGCTGAGGCAGAAGAATTGCTGGAACCCAGGAGGTGGAGGTTGCAGTGAGCTGAGATCATGCCACTGCACTCCAGCCTGGGTAACAAAGAGAGACTCTATCTTGGAAAAAAAAAAAAAAAAAAAAAAAAAAAGTTAACTTCCTGAAGAAAAGAGAAAAGCATTGATTACCAATTTCCATGGCATAAATATTGTCATTGTGGCTAATTTCAAGCTATTAGGTTGGTGCAAAAGTTATTGAGGTTTTTGCCATTTAATGATAAAACCCACAACTAATTTTGCACCAACCTAATACCAATTTGATGTCACTGAACAGAATTAGGAAGAAATATGCATAATGAGCTCTCTAAGCTAGTAGGAGCACAGCGCTGAGGGTGCCAGGGCCCCAGACACTGAGCACTGAAGGCTATCTCTCAATAGGATACAGGGCAAATGGATGCTGGCTCCTACTACAGGCTGGCAGCTTTTACACCCACCCTGTTGGGTGATAGAGGATCTGTCCAAGAGACCTATGCTCCCCGTATTCTACTGAACCTGCTGTCACAAAGGTCACTGGTGAGTTCAGATTTGCAAAACTCAATGGATATCATTTTTCTCTTTGTTGTACTAGACACTCTGATATCTTCCTCCACAAAACTCTGCTCTCTTGGATCCTATAAAACATAAATCCCACTGATCAAAGACCACCCAGAACACACCAATAGTCAAATAAAATTAAACTTATTAACTTGCTGCAGCAAGGGATGTTGCACACCATGGGGAACTTTGGGGATGTCTTGGTTAGGATGTCTCCTCACACAGGAGGGGTGAGATTGAGGCTGATGTTAGGTGATCTTTGTGAGGGCTCGAGAGGTGGATGTTTTATTCTGAGTTATCTCATGCCTGGAAGAGGGGTATCTTGTTTTGTGGGTCCCTGGTGTTTTGTTTTTCCCATGTTGAGATCTGATTAGGGAATGATCTTGTTTTGGTCTTGCTCTATCACAATCACAGAGTGATCCTGTCTAATGCTGCTATTGTGTGAAACTATTTATGTTCAGTAGAGGATTATTATAGCCTAGCTGTGGTTTTCCAAGCCAACTAGCACTGTCAGGGATTTTTTCTTTTTCCTTTCTCGCTGGTTCTCCATCCATCCCTTCCCTTTCTCCTTAACACGCTAGTCTCTCTCTGCCTCGCCACCTGCCAGTTTTGTATTCTCTAGAATTCCTTCTAAACATTTTCAACACTCTGCTTGTCCTTCTAAATATTTTCTTTGTGTTACATCATCCACTTTTGTGATTTCAACCCCTGCTTATGTACTCATGGTTGCAAATATATACCTTTAGATCACACCTTTCCTTTATGCTTCAAAATTTTATATCCAACTTCCAGCCAGATGGCACCACCTGGGTCCTCACTCAGTACAGAGTTCAAATTGCTCTTTCTTCTCCTAAACCAGTATCTTCTTTCTGTAGCCTCTGCAGCACCTCCATCATCTTGATCACCAACATTAAAACTCCAAGACCATCCTTGATGCTTTCTTTATCTCTCACTCTATATTTAGTAATTTAAAAATGAGCTGCCTACTCTACCTCCTAAATATTTCTGCCATCCAGGCTCTCTGCTCCATCCCAATGCTCCTCCCCTGGCTCATTGTTTTATTACTGCAGCTTCCCCCTAACTGAGCCCTCCCCCTCTCCTAAGCCCACCTCCTACAAGATCACTAAAAGGATCAGCTAAACGTGAATCTGCCCCTGACACTCCACGCATCACTGGTTCTCCATCATGTCTTTGATTAAGTCTGAGCTTCCTGAAAGTGACATATGAAACCCACCCCTTCCCCATGATCTGGTGTCTGTTTGCCTCTCCAGCTGCACCTGTCACTTCTGCGTGCCTTACACTTCCCACTGTTTTCACTTCTCAGATACACGATGTTATTCCTGCTTTTCTCTTGGTGCTATTTATGGAATACCTTTCCTCCCAGTCTCCCCCCTATTTACTTCCTACTGATCTCTTAAGATCAGCTTCAGACCACATCCCCCAAGAAATCATCCCTGAATCCTGGCCTATGCCCTCTGTCACCTCCTCCAAACTAATGTAACTACGTGCTCCTCCCCAGTGCTTCCAAACCCTGGAAGCATGTGGACTAATCACATTGTTCTGAGTCATCTCTTTTATGTCCCTATTGGGCCGTGGGCTCCTTGAGGAAAGGGATTTCATCTTATTCTTCTTTATACCCCCAGCACCTGTCATAATGCAGGTGTTACATAATTGCTTGATGAATGTGTGAATAAATGATTGGTTGTGTCAACAACCACTCGTGAAACTTGGCTTCTCTGAACTTCAGCATAGTATCTATCTGTTGAGATAGTTAAAAAAATGAACCATAAGGAAATGAATCGCTCTAAAATGCTGTGGAAGTAGAGAGAAATGAAAAACTTCTCAGAATCAAAATTGAGAAGGAAGTATTTCTTTGAAACAGTAGGTGGCAGTAGCACATCGTATTTCAGCATAGCATTCGCTACGCATTCGGCCGTCCTAACGTGGGGCTGTGTCTGGGGGTTACGAGAGCAGAGACAAAGGCACGTCACTTTTGGGCCTGGAGCAGTCAGCATGTATTTTTTTTTTTCTTTTTTGAGACAAGGGCCTCACTTTCTTACCCAGGCTGGAGTGCAGTGGTGCAATCACAGCTGACTGCAGTGACTGCAGCCTTGACCTCCCAGGGCTCAGGTGATCCTCCCTTCTCAACCTCCTGAGTAGGTGGGACTACAGGTGTGCACCACCACGTCCTGCTAATTTTTGTTTTTTTTTTTTTGTAGAGACAGGGTTTTTCCATGTTGCCTGAACTGTTTTTGAACTCCTGAGCTCAAGGGAGTTCAGCCTCAGTCTCCCCGGGATTACAGGCGTGAGCCTCCACAACTGGCCAAATCAGCGTAATTATTAAGAGCCAAAAGTTAAGGGTGGTTTCAGACACATTTCTTCTCTGTGACTTAATTCTAATGAAATTCCAGTTCTAACCTCCTCCCTGGAACCAGTGTGGCAGCATTCCAAAAGGAACTGTTGACAGCCTTTCAGTGAGGGGGAGCAAAGAGCATTTGTTTAGCAAGAAGCATTTGTTTAAAACCATGTTCTCAGAATACCCTAAGCTACTTTACAAATAATGTATTTTTGAATTCTCACAACTGTGAGTTAGATGCTGTCAGGCCCATTTTACAGAAAAAAACATTGAGACTGACTCAGTAAATTAGCTTAGTAAATAGGGGGATTCAAACTCCAACCTGCTTGCCACAATGCGTGCAACCTATCACGCTGATGTCCTGTTCTCTTAATTGAGCTAAAAGCTGTGACTTAAGCATAGCATTTGGAACAAACAAGTAAATGGAATTAATGAGTTGTCAGTATAGACATATACTATCTCCTGATAATAGTTAAATATCAACACCAGTCCCAAGCTTGAAAGTCACTGGGGTAAGTGGAAAGTGAAACACTGAGCTCAAACAATGTCATCTGGAGCCCAGAAATATAGTTAGAAATAACAAAGGCTAACATTAATTGAATGCTTCAAGGCACGTGGCACTATTCTAAGTATAAGATACGTATTAATTTCTTTAATTTCAGATCCACCTGGTGAGGTAGGTACAATGATTATACCTACTTTGCAGATGAGGATACAGAGCCACAGATCATTTAAATTACTTGTTTAAGGCTACTCAACAGGTCAGTGTTAGAGCCCAGACCAACTCTCTGGCTCTAAGGCCTCGGCACCTAGCCACCACACAATTAGTTATCGTAATAATAATAATGGCAACCAGCCCTTATATAGTGTGATGTGTCAGTCTCTGTGTTAATCACAACATTAATTTCTCTTATCCTTACAACATCTCTATGAGGTTTGTACAATTATTGCTTCTATGTTACAGATGAGGAAACTGAGGCATGGGGAAGCTAAATCAGTTTTCCTAGATAGCACAGCTAGTAAGTGGCAGAACCGGGCCACATACTCAGATCTTTACAGAGCTGCACAATTAACTCCTAAAACTTTCCATTTCAATGTGTATTTTCTTAAATTTATTGGAACACATTTGAAATTTGTAGAGCATACCCGGTTGTCAGTATATATTTTAAGACTCTACTTATCTCTCCAAACCAATTCCAGAACTCATTCTTTCTCACACATATGCACTCTCTCTCTCTCATTGCAGTGTAAAAATTATTATTATGCTCCTGGGTCTATCACAAAAATGCTGGTTGTACATCCCAGGGTTATTTCAGCCTGGAAATTTTCCAATTAATATTCAGCTCAGGCCTAAATGATTCATGCCCTTAAAATATACTTTTTACAAATATCCTCACCGACAGGGGGAAGGGAATGAGAAAACACAGGCCCACATTGAGCTGAGCTGTGTTTAAAATTACCTGGACTTCTTTCTTGAACAAGTTGAAGGAGCCATCCATGTTTGTGGGGCTTTTTGTATTTAAAAGTCACACATTTCAGTCTGTTTCTGATATTGACGCTTTGTTTCATTTGGAGCTTTAGAAACATGTTTGCATCTCTCAGTGAGTCCCTTCCTGCAAATGAGACCACCTCAGCCCAGCCCATAATAACCTCTCAGAGACTACTTGGCCTTGTCTCCTGCCTGTACACAGGTCTTTGTCTTATCCCCAAACAGATCTAAAACACCTCAAAGCAGAGGTTTCCACTCCTCTGTATTCCTACAGTGTCCACTTCAACTGCCAGGCTCAATATTCCTTCAAGAAATAGAACTGATCTTAGCACTTTGGGAGGCTGAGGTAGGTGAATCATGAGGTCAGGAGTTCAAAACCAGCCCCAACATGGTAAAATGCCATCTGTACTAAAAATAATATAAATAAATAAATAGCCAGGTGTGGTGGCATGCACCTCTAGTCCCAGCTACTTGGGAGGCGGAGGCAGGAGAATCGCTTGAACCTGGGAAGCGGGGGTTGTAGTGAGTCAAAATTGTACTTCACTCTAGCCTGGGTAACAGCAAGACTCTGTCTCAAAAATTTTTAAAAGAAAATAGGCCGGGCGCGGTGGCTGTGCCTGTAATCCCAGCACTTTGGGAGGCCAAGGTGAGTGCATCACAAGGTCAGGAGATCGAGACCATCCTGGTTAACATGGTGAAACCCCATCTCTACTAAAAAATACAAAAAACTAGCAGGGCGTGGTGTCAGGCGCCTGTAGTACTGGCTATTCCAGCCTGGGCAACAGAGCAAGACTCCATCTCCAAAAAAAAAAAAAAAAAAAGAAAAGAAAAAATGAAAATAAAAAAAGAAATAGAACTGCCAAATAATAAATAAGTTTGCCATGTGGATAGAGATGAGAATCAGAAAAATGTTCTCTTTTGTTTCTGGTTTTCTTTTTTTGAAAACTTTTATTTTCAAGTTCCAGATACATGTGCAGGTTTGTTACATAGTTAAACATATGTCATGGGGGTTTGTTACGCAGATTATTTCATCACCCAGGTATTAAGCCTAGTACCTATTGGTTGTTTTTCCTGATCCTCTTCCTCCTCCCATGCTCCACCCTCTGAGAGACCCCAGTGTGTATTGCTTCCCTCTGTGTGTCCATGTGTTCTCATCACTTAGCTCCCACTTATAAGTGAGAACATACGGTATTTGGTTTTCTGTTCCTGCACTAGTTTGCTAAGGAAAACGGCCTCCAATTCCATCTGTGTTCTTGTAAAGGACATGATCTTGTTCCTTTTTATGGCTGCATGGTATTCCATGGTCTATATGAGCCATACTTTCTTTATCCAATCTACCATTGATGGACATTGAGCTTCATTCCATGTTTTTGCTAGTGTGAATAGTGTTGCAATGAACATATGTGTGCATGTGTCTTTATGACAGAATGATTTATATTCCTTTGGGTATGTACCAGTGATATGGTTTGGCTGTGTCCCTACCCAAATCTCTTCTTGAGTTCCCACATGTTGGGGGAGGGACCTGGTGGGAGGTAATTGAATCATGGGAGTGGGTCTTTTCCATGCTGCGGGTCTTTTCCATGCTGTTCTTGTGCTTGTGAATTAGTCTCAGGAGATCTGATGGTTTTTAAAATGTGAGTTTCCCTGCACAAGCTCTCTCTTTGCCTGCCACCATCCATGTAAGACGAGATTTGCTCCTCCTTGCCTTCCACTACGATCATGAGGCCTAACCAGCCATGTGGAACTGCAAGTCCATTAAATCTCTTTCTTTTGTAAATTGCCCAGTCTTGCATATGTCTTTATCAGCAGCATGAAAACAAACTAATACACCCAGCAATGGGATTGCTGAGTCAAATGGTATTTCTTTCTTTAGGTCTTTAGGAATCGTCACAGTCTTCCACAATGGTTGAACTAATTTACATTCTTCCTAACAGAGTAAAAGCGTTCCTTTTTCTCCACAACCTAGTCAGCATGTTATTTTTTGACTTTTTCATAATAGCCATTCTGTCTGGTGTGAGATGATATTTCATTGTGGTTTTAATTTGCATTGCTCTAATGATCAGTGGTGTTGAGCTACTTTTCATATACTTGTTGGCCACATGCATGTCATATCCCTTTGCCCATTTTTTAATGAGGTTGTTTGTTTTTTCTTGTAAATTTTTTTAAGTTCCTTACAGATGCTAGATATTAGACCTTTGTCAGATGCATAGTTTTCAAAATGAGAAAGAGGAAAATATTCTAAAATATATACATATCCTATAATATCTAATACCTCTGTTTAAGAAAAAAAAAAAGTAGTTCTTAAACTCATTCAGGAAATCTGCATCTGCCAGTGAGACCCATCCCTCCATCAGTTGGGAGTCAGCTGACATTTTCATGCAGAGAGACAAAGTGGAGCAGCAGCCAGGAGGCTTATTAATTTATTAATGTTCAATTAGAAAATGTTGAAAGAGCTATGCTGACTCTTAGAACTCACATAGAATATTAAGTAGGATGCAAGGATACCCTCAAGTCTTTTGACAAATATCCTGCTTCATTTCCCTGGAGATGAACTTAGCAGATTATAACATTTCTTGTCTGTTATTGTAGTGCTGTCACCATTTTCATTAATTGGACTCAGATGAAGATTCCTGTAAATGAAGCAAAAGCTCTAAGTCTTTTTCTTATCCTAGTGTTCTGTATACATGCATATGCACTGTGCATATACACATTCAATATGTGAAACCAAGTGCTTTTGTTTCGGAAAGCAACAATAAATTTCTGATCTGAGAAATCTAATAAATATATGAATCTCATTTATTACATTTATAGAAATTTGCATTTACTACATATGATCTTGGTGTATAGTTAGCACCAGCGGGCCTAAGAGATGTTTTTTAAAAGTTGAAATCTCAAATGGCAAAACACACAAATTAAATATGGTTATTCTATTACAAGAGAATCAGCTTTTTACATTTTGAAAGATTTAAAGGAGTGTTTCTTTTAAAATTACATGAGTTAATCAAGCCCTTTATCAGTTGGGTTTGTGGCAACTAGAAAGGAATATAGACCCTCCCACTTCTGTTTCTTTCGAGTTTTCAGTCTAATTTGGAGAACAGTTCATAATGGAATATATATGAAAACAAATAGCATTAAAAAGTATATATTAAGTGCCCAGTGGAGACATACTGAGTGAACATTCAGAGGAGAGCTGGAAAAAGAATTATGGGGTAGGCTGGTGCTATGAACTGTTTGTGTCTCCCCAAAATTCATATGTTAACTCTGAACCCCTAATGTGATGTTATTAGGAGGCGGGGCTTTTGGAATGTATGAAAGTGGAATCTTCATGAATGGGATTGGTGCACTGAGAAGAGACATGGAGAGAGCTTGTAGTAGCTGCAAGAAAAGAATTTCCTTAGGCTGTCAAGATGCAGCAACTTGTTCTGGCAGATTATGACTCTTCTTCAGCTTCAAAGAAATAAAGGTTTTGAGCAAATACACTTAGTGTTTGTTGCATACTTTCCCTGAGGAACTACCAAATACAAGGAATTGGATATTTATTGACAGTTACTATTTATTAAGTGTTCACATGGGGTCAGAAATTGTGGCAAGCAATTCTCATGCATTGTCTACAGTCTTTCCAAAAACCATGAGAGACAGATACTACATCTCCCCTATTGCAGATAAGAGAAAACTGAGGATCAGAGAAGTTAAACAACGTGTCCAAGGTCTTGGTAGCCTTGGACCAAGGCTTGGTATTTCTCATCCAAAGAGTTGGTTTCCAGGAGTCTGCACTGGGTCTATCCAGCAAAATCTGTGTTCTTTAAATTAAACATCACTGTCTCTTGAGATCATGCTTTAAAAAGGATGAAATGGGCTTTTTATCCTAATTTTTCAGGATGTTTAAAAACTTATGAAATAGCACATGCTCTATGTTAGTTGCCTTGATGACTTGGTTTGAGGTTAGTGTATTAATCAGAGCATAATGTAAGTAACTTTGAGTGAAAAGGACAATTCCAACTGCAAAGAATGTCAGAGAGAATGACGCTGAAGAAATTCGGGCTGAAGACTATACTGTATCTTGCAAAACCAGGAGCCAAGTGTTGGATCACGTATGCAATCTGGGATATAGTCCAATTGGGTTTCAGGCCCACTGGTCATCAAATAGTCCCAGCCAGAATATTTGGGAAGGTCTGGGACCTGAACAACAGTTACCCATGGTGCATCAGAACTAGAATGGGTACAGGCTTAACAACTTCTGAGAAAACTGCTCAGTGCTCAGCTTGCATAATCACTGACATTCCAGGGCATCTCTCTGCATAGGAAAGAACTGGAAACCAAGGAATGACAGGGAGAAGAAAGAGAGGGAGACTAGACAGCAGAGATAAGCCAAGAGGAGAGAAGTGGAGAAAGGAATGCTCTCTCAGTATGTCAGGTAAGCAATGATAGAGTGGATTCAATTGCCCCTCTGAGAATCTAATGACACCAGCTGCCTTAAATGCAGATTATGCATCGTATTTAGCCCTGTCCCAGAATCTCAGAGCAATATCCCAGGTTCTCAAGTTATTTCTGAACCAACATTGTGGAAAGGGAATCAAACTGGGAAACACTAGAGTTTTGGTCTTGACTTTGCAACTAATTATACAACTTTGGAAGATACTAAGTCTCTCTGGAATTAATTTTCCTCATCTGTAAAATGCAGAAGTTGAACTAGCTAACAGAGAGCTATAAAAATGAAAAATGGAGTATAAAGTGAAATCAATTATCCATGTAATCTTAGCCTGAAAAACAGCTTCCCTCCAAGATATCAAGAAAATCAGGACAAATATGGTGGAGATGATTCCTAAGACTTTTCTAGATAAATGCATACATTTTCTCTGGAATTAATTTTCCTTATCTGCAAAATGCAGAAGTTGAACTAGCTAACAGCTGTGAAAATGAGCATTGGAATATAAAGTGAAATCAATTATCCATGTAATCTTAACCTGAAAAACAGCTTCCACCCGAGGTATCAAGAAAATCAGAGCAAACATGGTGGAGATGATTCCTAAGACTTTTCTAGATAAATGCATACATTTACCTCTTTATCTTACATGTTTATATTACAATCAATATGCAGTAAAAATTTCATTGATGAAGAAAATATATGACAGAAGACAGACCTGTTCCTGAACATTTGTGGAGCCTGGGCTGAGAATAGGAATGGAGGCCAAGTACCATATGTCTAAGTATTTAAAAGTTATAAGTCAAGACAGCAAACACAGAAATGAAATATGTTGCATCCTCTTATCTTGACAAAGCTACCTCCTAACAACCTGGAAGGTCAGGTTTGAATTGAGAAACCATGGAGCTTGCTGGATATTAGACCTTTGTCAGATGCAGAGTTTGCAAATATTTTTTCCCATTCTGTAGGTCATCTCTTTACTCTGTTGATAGTTTATTTTGCTGTGCAGAAGCTCCCCAACTCATTGAGGCCAGCATCATCCTGATACCAAAACCTGTCAGAGATACAGCAACAACAACAAAAACACTTCGGTGTTTCCCTCCCCCGGCTCCTTCCTGCACTGCCAGGATGTCGTACCCCCCAGGTGTACACACCCCAGTTCACATGCCACCCTCTGTCCAAATTCCCTAAATAGCCATCCCTTAGCTACCATGGAGGACTCGGGGTGCACACACCAGCAGAGCATTTGGACCGTGAGAGGATGGACCAAGGTTGGGGCTGGTTAGGTAGGGAATTTGTGGAACATGGGTACTCATTGTGGTCATGAGAGGACCAATGAGGGCATTGGGTGGTCATGTCCCCTTGGCCTAAGAACTTCTTGCCCTGTGGGGAGGGCACAGTCAGAGGAGGGCCAGGATAGCTCCCATTAAAGCCAGGCCAGACCAGGGGCCTCCTGTGTCCTGGGCATGCAAAGCTTTGCAACAGACAGCTGGCAGCACTACTCCAGAGGATTGACATCAGAGCACCTATTTCTCTTGTGGACACAATGGGAACCTCCAGACATGCTCTTCTGAGCCCCACTGCACTCAAGAGAAATGTCGTCTGAGAGGCTCATGATGACCCCTGCCTGCCTGTGCTGTCCCCACCCCTCTCCATCATCTCTGCTCAATTCTGTGGGGAGCAATATTAACTTACCTGCCCCTTCCCTTATTTCAGGAAGTCTGTTCTGCCACCATTACCTAATTGTATCATTCAGTTTTGTCTGGGGAAGTTTTGGTGTTTTGTTTATTTTTAATTCAAAACAAAGCATATATCTTTAGATGCATGGGACAAGACTGGAAAGATATAGGATATATGTTAACATGGTTATTTATGGGAGGTAAATTACAGGTAATTTTTATTTCCACTTTTGAATTCAGCTGTATTTTCTAGATATTCTATGATGAATGTATCAATTTTTTAAAAAACTTTTATTTTAGGTTCTGGGGTACAAGTGAAGGTTTGTAAACTCATATCATGGAAGTTTGTTGTATGGATTATTTTATCACGCAGATGTTACGCCCAAGACCCATTAGTTACCTTTTCTGCTCCTCTCCCTCTTCCCACTCCCACCCTCAGGTAGACCCCAGGGTCAGTTGTTTCCTTCTTTGTTCTCATGAGTTCTCATCATTTAGCTCCCACATATAAGTGAGAACATGTGGTATTTAGTTTTCTGTTCCTGAATTAGTTTATTAAAGATAATAGCCTCCAGCTCCATCTATGTTCCCACAAAGACACAATCTCATTCTTTTTTTATGGCTTATACTATTCCATAGTATATATGTGCCACATTTTCTTTATCCAATCTTTCATTGATGGGCATTTAGGTTGATTCCATGTCTTTGCTATTGTAAATAGTGCTGCACTGAACATTTGCATGCATGTATCTTTATGGCAGAATGATTTATATTCCTCTGGGTATGTACCCAGTAATAGGATTGCTGAGTCAAATGGTAATTCTGCTTTTAGCTCATTGAGGAGTTGCCATACTGCTTTCCAGTGGTTGAACTAATTTACACTCCCACCAACAGTGTATAAAATGTTCCCTTTTCTCCACAACCTCACCAGCATCTGTTATTTTTTGACTTTTTAATAATAGCTATCTATGGCTGGTATGAGATGGTGTCTTATTGTGGTTTTGATTTGCATTTCTCTATTGATCAGTGATATTGAGCTTTTCTCATATGCTTGTCGGCCACATGTATGTTTTCTTTTGAAAAGTATCTGTTCATATCCTTTGCCCACTTTTTAATGGGGTTGTTTGTTTTTCTCTTGGAAATTTATTTAAGTACCTTATAGATGCTGGATATTAGACGTTTGTCTGATGCATAGTTTGCAAATATTTTCTCCCATTCTGTAGGTTGTCTGTTTACTCTGTTGATAGTTTCTTTTGCTGTGCAGAAGCTCCCCAACTCATTGAGGCCAGCATCATCCTGATACCAAAACCTGGCAGAGATACAACAACAACAAAAAACTTCAGGCCAATATCCTTGATGAACATTGATGCCTAAATCCTCAACACAATACTTGCAAGCTGAATCCAGCAGCACATCAAAAAGCTAATCCACCACAATCAAACAGGCTTAATCTCTGGGATGCAGGTTTGGTTCAACATATGCAAATCAATAAATGCAATTCATCCCATAAACAGAACTAAAGACAAAAACCCCATGATTATCTCAATAGATGCAGAAAAGTCTTTCAATAACATTCAAATCCCCTTCATGTTAAAAACTCTCAATAAACTAGATATTGAAGGAACATAACTCAAAATAATAAGAGCTATTTATGATAAACCCACAGCCAACATTATACTGAATGGGCAAAAGCTGGAAGCATTCCTTTTGCAAACCAGCAGAAGACAAGGATGCCCTCCCTTACCACTCCTATTCAACATAGTATTGGAAGTCCTAGCCAGAGCAATCAGGCAACAGAAAGAAACAAAGGGCATCCAAATGGGAAGAGAGGAAGTCAAACTATCTCTATTTGCAGACAATATGATTCTGTATCTAGAAAGCCCCCTAGTCTTGGCCCAAAGCTCCTTCAGCTGATAAACAACTTCAGCCAAATTTCAGGATATAAAATCAGTGTACAAAAATCACTAGTATTCCTATACAACAACAACAGCCAAGCCGAGAGCCAAATCAGAAGAGCAATCCCATTCACAATTGTCACAAAAATAATAAAATACCTAGGAATACAGCTAACTAGGGAGGTAAAAGATCTCTACCATGAGAATTACAAAACACTACTCAAAGAAATCACAAGAGATAGAAACAAATTGAAAAACATCCCATGTTTATGAATATGAAGAATCAACACCATTAAAATGGCCATACTAACAAAAGCAATTTACAGATTTAATGCTATTCCTGTCAAACTACCAATGATATTCTTCACAGAACTAGAAAAAACTATTTTAAATTCATATGGAACCATAAAAGAGCCTGAATAGCCCAGGCAATCATAAGCTAAAAGAACAAAGCTGGAGGCATCACATTATCCAACTTCAAACTATATTACAGGGCTACAGTAATGAAAACAGCATGGTACTGTACAAAACTAGGCACATAGACCAATGGAACAGAATGGAGAGCCCAGAAATAAGGCCACAAACCTACAGCCATATGAACTTTGATAAAGCTGACAAAAACAATCAATGGGGAAAAGACTCCCTATTCAATAAATGGTGCTGGGATAACTGGCTAGCCATATGCTGAAGAGTGAAGCTGGACCCTTTCCTTACACCATATACAAAAATCAAGATGGATTAAAGACTTAAATGTAAAACCTAAAACTATAAAATTCCTGGAAGACAGCTTTGAATAAGTATTTACAATGTTCCTTTTACCTCAGCTTTTACAGGAATTTTATCATACACACCTTGAGAACTTAGAAGGAAGTTTTAAGACATAGCACTTTAATAGAGCAAAGTAGTCCTCTAAAGTTAAGTCCTTATTAGTATAAAATTCCACACATTTTTTCAAGCAATTTTAAATTTCATAATTATTTGACTTGGCATGAAAATTCTATCTAAATATGTCAGAAGTGTGAAAAATAATGTTAGCATTGTAATGAATCTCACTTTATTGCAGAGCCTGCCTTTCTCAAATTATAGTAATAATTCTACTATAATGTTTCCTGACACATTCATGAATTCCTTTAACTTACATTTCAGTAGCATCTTAATCTTTTGAACTTCTTGATGTGGAAATATATTTTTATCTAATGTCATAATTTCTTGCAACATATTCCAGCAGGGGAAAAAAATTCTTCAATACATGAAATGTCTCCAATTTAAAGATTTCTGCTTTTTGGGGAGGAGGGGGTGTTTTATGATTATATTACCTAATGCCTAGCTTTTTGCCATCTGCCCTGGTCACTAATTCTAAATGACAGGTGAATGGCTCACAAACATTTAAGAGATAAAAATGATTTAAAATCCCTATATATGCTTCTTTTATTTAAAAAATGCTGCCAAGAATTCAGTATTGTTTATGGTTCATGTACAAATTACAAGGTGAACTGGTCATACACAACAGAATAATTTGTTTCCTGGGCTAAACATTTCCTGAAGCTGATATGATACTAGGAGATGACTCCATTGAAAAGTGCATGGCATCTTCAGCATTAAGGCACAACAGAAAGTGAATTAAGTGATGATGCTTATGGCAACGTTCATGACACAAACGTAAATAGTTTCAACTGCATTCACTTTTTGGGAATCTGGATTTTGAGATAAAAGGGATTGTCAGAAAGAAAGGGATTTATATCAACTCTGCAGATTTGCATAATCAGAATAATAACATATCCCACTGTAGTAGAATAAATCCTACTGTGAACAATGAATTTAACTAAAGACATAGTTTCATCATATTCACTCTGTTCCTGCTTAGGCAAGTGAAAGTCCCCTTCCTTTGGACAATCATTGCTCTATGCTGGTAAGTCACATACTGGTATAGTAGATTCTGTGCTAACTCTTTACTTTGCTAATGAGAATCATCTAGGTGCTTATTAAAACCACAACTTTCTAGACTCTGCGCCTGCAGTGTGTGATGTGGTGGTGGTGGATAAAATTTATCTTCCAAATGGTGTGCTGGGATGACAGGAAATCCTGGTTCAACAAGGCTGTATGGGTCTAGGTGTGTATCTTACCAAGAACTCCACATGACTCTTGTGGAGAGGGAATGAAAATCCTCCTAGGGAGTTAAGCTCCCCACTCCCTACCCAGGACCTACAGCACGTCTAGGAGGAGTTTCTACTTGAAAGGAGTCATCTGCTGTGTAATAAGGAAGGGCCTTTCAGGTGTGTGTCCAAACATCCAGGTTTGCCTGGAACAGGACACAGGACTTTTAGTGCTAAAACTGGGACAAGTTGGTTGCCCTATCATTGGGAACCAGGCAAAGTGGCTTTTCTGGAGACTTGGGAATGGGAGAAGTCAGTGAGAAGTTAGAAAGAAAGCTGAGAATTCTCACAGGAGTGGAATCATTTCTATCCGAAACACATACAAATTCCTTTCTAAATGAATATATTTGTTCCCTAGGGTTGCCATAACAAAATTCCGTGCACTGGGTGCCTTAAATTAACAGAAATGTATTCTCTCACAGTACTGAAGGCTGAAAGTCTGAAATCAAGGTGTTGGCAGAGCCATCTGAGGGCTATGGGGAGAATACTTCTTTGCATTTTTCTGGCTTCTGGTAACTGCCAGGAATTTTAGACATTCCTTGGCTAGTGGCTGCATCACTCCAATCTCTGCTCCATCATCACATGGACTTCTGCCCTGTGTGTGTCTCCAAATCTCTCTCTCCTTTCTCTTATAAAGATAGCAGTCATTGGATTTAGGGTGGGCCTAACTTCATATTACTTCAGCTTAGCTAATTAATCTACAAAGACACGTTTCCAAATAAGATCATATTCTGAGGTTCTGGTGGACATAAATTTGGGGTCGGGACACTGGGTATATAAGCTACGTTAATGGGAAGAAAACTATCCTAAAAGATGGTTCATATCGTCCCCTTTGTTTGGAAATCCCACTACATAATGTTCCTGTGTAGGAGATTAGTAAATCTCTAATTTACCCTGTGGTCCACATTTATTAATAACATTCCTGTCCCACAAGCTCAAAATTCTGGAAAGATAAACATCACCACCCTCACCCCCACCACACCACCTCTCCCCAGTTGCACTCAAAGACATGGGTAACTGGGAAACAGTGTCACCATCAGAAATGTTATGTTAGGATTCTCAGCAACATTGTGCACTTACAGAGCTGTGCCTTTCAGGACCTTTTGAGTAGGTCCTCAAACATGAACAAAGACATGTATACAGAAGAAAAAATGCAGTTGGACCATCCATGCATGTTTTTTGAGTTTGAGAGGTAAAAATCAAATGGGACATGGTTTGGATATTTGCCTTTCCAAATCTCACATTGAAATGTGACACCCAAGAGAGGAGGTGGAGCAAGATGGCCAGATAGAAGCCTTTACCAATCGTCCTCCCTGCAGAAACAACAAATTGAACAACAATCCACACACAAAAAAGCACCTTCATAAGAACCAAAACTCAGGCGAGTGGTCATAGTACCCGGTTTTAACTTCACATCAAGGAAAGAGGCACTGAAGAGGGTAGGAAAGTCAGTCTTGAATTGCCAGCACCACCCCTGCCGCATTCCCTGGCAGTGGCTACGTGGGGTGGACAGAGAATCTGTGTGCTTAGAGGAGTGAAAGCTCAGTAGTTTTGGGGCTCTGCAGTGGAACTCAGCACTGCCCTGTCACAGTGGAGAGCAACATCAGGAAGAAGTCAGCTGGCACTGATGGAGGGTGCTACTTAGACCAGCCCTAGCCAGAGGGCAGTCACCCATCCAAGCCGCCAGAACCTGAGTTCCAGCAAGCCTTGTCACCACAGGCTAATGTGCTTTGGAGTCATAAATAAACCTGAAAGGAAGTCTAGGCCAAAAGTACTGTAATTCCTGGTCAAGTCTAGGTGCTAAGCTGGGCTTAGAGCCAGAGGACTTGGAGGTCATGCAACGAGCAAGGATTATTGAGGCAGTGCTCACACCACCCCTCCCCAACTCCAGGCAGTGTAGCTTGTAGCTCCGGGAGAGACTCCTTCCTTCCATTTGAGGTGAGGAGAGGGAAAAGTAAAGAGGACTTTGTCTTGCAACTTGGATACTGGCTCAGCTGCAGTAGGATAGGGTGCCAGGCTGACTCATGAGGCCCACGTATGACATTTCTAGACAAACACTGGAACCTGCTGCCTTGAATGGAAGGAGCCAGTGTGGCAGAATTTCTCACCTGCTGAGTAAAGAGCCCTTGGCCCCTGAATAAGCAGCAGGGGTAGCCAGGCAGTACTTACCATGGGCCTTGGGTGAGACTCAGAGCCATGCTGATTTCAGATGTGACCCAGCGCATTCCCCGCTGTGGTGGCTATAGGGAGAGACTCCTTCTGCCTGAGAAAAGGAGATGGAAGACTAAAGGGGAATTTCTCTTGTATCTTGGATACCAGCTTGGCCACAGTGGGGTAGAGCACCAAGTAGGCTCCTAGGGGTCCCCAAATCCAGGCCACTTTGCTGCTTAGACATCTCTTCCACCAGATACCCTAAGTCATCACTCTCAAGTTCAGACTTCCACAGATCCCTAGGGCATGGACATAAAGCACCAAGTTCTTTGC
Source organism: Piliocolobus tephrosceles (assembly GCF_002776525.5). Classification (NCBI taxonomy): domain Eukaryota; kingdom Metazoa; phylum Chordata; class Mammalia; order Primates; family Cercopithecidae; genus Piliocolobus; species Piliocolobus tephrosceles. Next base: position 36,909,287 of record NC_045438.1, read on the forward strand.
CAAGACATAACAAAAGTGACCTTTACTCCAGTTCCCAGTAAGTTCCTTGTCTCCATCTAAGACTTTGGCAGCCTGGACTTCACTAGCCACATCCCTATTGGCATTTGGGTCACAACCATTCAACCAGTCTCTAGGAAGTTGAAAACTTTCCCCCATCTTCCTGTCTTCTTCTGAGCCCTCCAAACTCTTCCAATGTCTGCCAGTTACTTATTTCCAAAGCTGCTTCCATGTGTTCAGGTATCTTTATAGCAGTGCTCCACTCATGGGTACCAATTTTCTGTATTAAGCCATCCTTGCATTGCTACAAAGAAATACTTGAGACCAGGTAATTTATAAGAAAAGAACTTTAATTAGCTCACAGTTCTGCAGGCTGTATAGGAAGTATAAGACTAGCTTCTGCTTCTAGGGAGGCCTCTGCAAAGTTACAATCATGGCAGAAGGTAAAGCGGGAGCTCAGGTGCAAGAGAGAGATTGGGGAGGTGCCACACACTTTTAAATGACCAGATCTCATGAGAACTCACTCACTGTCATGAGAACAGCACCAAGAAGATGGTGATAAACCGTTCATGAGAAATCCACCCCCATGACCCAATCACCTTTCACCAGGCCCCACCCCCAACACTGAGGATTATGATTCAACAAGAGATTTGGTGGGAACACAGATCGAAATCATATCAGTGGACATCCTTTGTTGTGTTCCAGATCTTATAGGAAAGCCTTTTGATTTTCCCTGTTCAGTACGATACCAGCTGTGTGTCTGTTGTACATGGCTTTTATTGTACTGAGGTATGTTCATTCTATATCCAGTATTTTGAGAGTTTTTATCATGAAGGAATGTTGAATTTTATCAAATGATTCTTCGGCATCAATTGAAATGATTAAATGATTACATGGTTTTTGTCCTTCCTTCTATCAATATCACATTGATTGATTTGTGAATGTTTAATCGTCCTTGCATTCCTGGGATAAATCCTACTTGATCATGGTGAATGATCTTTTTAATATGTTGTTGAATTTGGTGTGCTAATATTTTGTTGAGGATTTTTGCATCCATATTGACCTGTAGTTTTCTTTTTTTGATATGTCTGTGTCTGGTTTTGGTATCAGGGTAATTCTGGCTTCTTGGAATGAGATTGGAAGTATTCCCTTCTCCTTCCTCCTCTTTTTTTTTTTTTTTTGAGACAGAGTCTTGCTCTGTCTCCCATGCTGGAGTGCAGCGGCACGATCTCGGCTCACTGCAACCTCTGCCTCCCGGGTTCAAGCAGTTCTCCTACCTCAGCCTCCCAAGTAGCTGGGATTACAGGTGTGACCCACCATACCCAGCTAATTTTTGTGTTTTTTGTAGAGATGGATTTTCACCATGTTGGCCAGGCTGGTCTCCAACTCCTGACCTCAGGTGATCCGCCCACCTCAGCCTCCCAAAGTGCTGGGATTACAGGCGTGAGTCACCATGCCCAGCCCACTACGTCTGGCCCTCCTCTATTTTTTTTGAAATTGTTTGAGTAGGATTGGTATTAGTTCTTTAAATGTTTGGTAAAATTCAGCAGTAAAGCCACCAGGTCCTGGGCTTTTCTTTGCTGGGAGACATTTTTTATTATGACTTCGATCTTATTACTTGTTATTGATCTGTTCAGGTTTTGGATTTCTTCATGTTTCAGTCTTGATAGGAAGTATGTGTCTAGGAATTTGTCCACTTCTAGGTTTTCCAATTTACTGACCTTTAATTGCTCATAGTAGCCTCTAATGATCCTTTAAATTTCTGTAATATTGGTTGTAATGTTTCCTTTTTCATCTCTGATTTTATTTACATGGATTCTCTCTCTTTTTTTCTTAGTCTGGCTAAAGTTTTGTTGATTTTATTTATCTTTTTAAAAAAACCTTTTGTTGACTTTCTATATTGTTTTCATTTCTATTTCGTTTATTTGTACTCTGATCTTTATTATTTTCTTTCTTTTTCTACTTTTGGGTTTGGTTTGCTTTTGCTTTTCTAGTTCTTTAAGATGTATCATTAGTTTGTTTATTTGAAGTTTTTCTACTTTTTTGATATAGGTGCATATAGTTATAAACTTCCATCTTAGTACTGCTTTCACTGGATCCCATAGGTTTTGGTATATTGTGTTTCCACTGTCTTTTGTTTCAATAATTTTAAATTTCCTTCTTAATTTCTTCATTGGCCCCCTTGTCGTTCAGGAGCATATTGTTTAATTTCCATGTGTTCGCTTAATTTCCAAAATTCCTTGTTATTGATTTCTGGTTTTATTCCACTGTGATCAGAGAAGATAGTTGACATAATTTCAATTTTTGTGAATTGTTTTATGGCCTAACATATGGTTTATTCTTCAGAATGATCCATATGCTGAGGAGAAGAATGTGTATTCTGCAGCCATTGAATGAAATGTTCTGTAAATATCTATTAGGTCCATTTTGTCTACAGTCCAAATTAAGTCTGATGTTTCTTTGTTGATTTTCTGTCGGGGTGATCTGTCCAGTGATGAAAGTAGGATGTTGAAATCTGTGGTTATTTTTGTACTGGGAGGTCTATCTTTCTCTTTAATAGTTGCTTTATATATGTGGGTGCTCCAGTGTTGGGTGCACATATATTTAGAATTGCTATATCCTCTTGCTGAATCAACCCCTTTATCATTATATAATGACCATCTTTTGTCTTTTTAAATAGTTTTTGTCTTGAAATCTATTTTGTCTGATGTAAGTATAGCTACTACTCCTCTCTTTTGGGTTTCACTGGCATGGGATATCTTTTTCCATTCCTTTATTTTCAGTCTGTGTGTGTCTTAATAGGCAAAATGTGTTTCTTGTAGGTAATAGATTGTTGAGTCTTGGTTTTTTAAATCCATTCAACCACTCTATGTCTTTCGATTGGAGAGTTTTGTACATAAACATTCAATGTTATTATTGATAAATAAGAACTTTTTCTTCCCATTTTGTTATTTCTTTTTTGGTTGTTTTGTGGTCTTCCTTCTTCCTTCCTTCCTTCCTTCTTTCTTGTCTTCCTTTTACTGAAGGTTATTTTCTCTGGTGATATTTTTTAATTTCTTGCTTTGTGTGTGTGTGTATATCTGTTGTAATTTTTTATTTAATGTTACTGTGAGGCTGCAAATAATAACTTATAACCCATTATTTTAAACTGATGACAACTTACCACTGATAGCACAAACAAACACAGAGAAATCTAATAAAAGCTCTATACTTTAACTTTGTCCTATGCGTTTTAACTTTATAGTGTATCTATTTATATCTTATTGTGCTGTCTATGTCTTGAAATGTTGTAGTTATTATTTTTGATTGGTTCATCTTTAACCTTTCTACTCAATATATGAATAGTTTGCATACCACAATTATAGTATTATAACATTCTGTGTTTTTCTGTGTACTTACTATTACCAGTGAGTTTTATACCATTAGATAGTAACTGACTTGAAATTATACAACAAAGCAATACCAAAACAGCATGGTACTGGTATTAAAACAGAAACATAGACCAATGGAACTGAATAGAGAACCCAGAAACAAACCCACACATCTACAGTGAATTCATTTTCAACAAAGATGCCAAAAACATATGTCAGAAAAGGGAGAATCTCTTCAGTAAATGATGCTGGGAAAACTCTATATCCATATGCAGAAGAATGAAACTAGACCATATACAAAAATCAAATCCGAATGGATTAAAGACAAATCTAAGACATCAGTCTGTGAAACTGCTACAAGAAAACATTGAGGAAACTCTCCAGGACATTGGTCTGGGCAAAGATTTTTTGAGTTATACCCCATACGCACAGGAGGCAATGAAAGCAAAAATAGACAAATAGAATCACATCAAGTTTAAAAGCTTCTGTACAGCAAATGAAAATATCAACAAAGTGAAGAGACAACCCATAGAATGGGAGAAAATGTTTGCAAACTACCCATCTGACAAGGATTAATAACTAGAATATATAAAGAGCTCAAACAACTGTATAGAAAAAAAAAACCTAAAAATCCAGTTTAAAATGGGCAAAAGATCTGAATAAACATTTCTTAAAAGAAGACATACACATGGCAAATAGGTGGTCAATATCATTAATCATCAGAGAAGTGCAAATCAAAATTACAATGAGATATTATCTCACCCTAGTTAAAATTTTTATCCAAAAGACAGGCAATAACAAATGTTGGCAAAAATGTGGAGAAAAGGGATTCCTTGTACACTATTGATAGAAATGTGAATTAGAACAGTCACTATAGAGAACAGTTTGGAGGTTCCTGAAAAAACTAAAATAGAGCTATCATATGGTCCAGCAATTCCACAGCTAGTTATATACCCAAAAGAAAGGAAATCAATATATCAAAGAGGTATCTGTGCTCTTGTGTTTATTGTAGCACTCTTCACGACAGCCAAGATTTGGAAGCAATCTAAGTATCCATCAACAGATGTATGGATGAAGAAAATGTCTATCAACTGATAATAGATAAATAAAATGTAGTATATCCTGACAATGGAATATTATTTTGTCATAAAAAGGAATGAAGTGCTGAGGCATACTACAACATGAATGGACCTTTAAAACATTCTGCTAGATAAAAGAAGTCTGTCACAAAAGACTACATATTGTATGATTCCTTTAGGAGAAATTTCCAGAAAAGGCAAATCTCTAAGGACAGAAAGACTGGTGGACCTGGGGGTTTGGGGAAATGTATGGTGATTGCTAAAGCATATGGGAAACTCCTAAAAATTTTTCTTTTTGAGGTGCTGAAAATATTATATTAATTGATTGTAGTGATGACTGCATAACTCTGTGGATATACTAAAAAACAATAGATTTTACTCTTTCTTTCTTTCTTTCTTTCTTTCTGTCTTTCTTTCTTTCTTTTTTTCTTTATTTGTTTTTTTTGAGACAGAGTCTCACTCTGTTGCTCAGGCTGGAGTGCAGTAGAGCAATTACGGCTCACTGCAGCCTCGACCTTCCAGGCTCACATGATCCTCCCACCTTAGCCTCCTGAGTAGCTGGGGCTACGGGCATGCACGACAACACCTGGCTAATTTTTGTATTTTTTGTAGAGTCGGGGTCTTGCTGTGTTGCCCAGGCTGGTCTTGAACATATTTTACACTTTCAATAGATATATTATCTAGTATGTGAATCATATCTCAATTAAGTTGTTGTAAAAATCAATTATATGAAGTACTATAGGGTGACTTAGACAATATTTATTCAAAGACATGTTACCAAAGCTCACTCAAGGAGAAATAATCTGAATAGCACTCTATTTATTAGTGAAATTATATTTATAGTTTAAAACCTTTCCACAAAGAGTAGGCCTAGATGGATTCAATGGTAAATTTAATCAAACATCTGACAAAGAAGTAATACCAATTCTACACAGACTTTTCTAGAAAAGAGAAGAGAAAGAAGCACTTTTTAACTCATTTTATGAAGCCATTATTACCCTAACACCAAATCCAAAGAAGACGTTATAAGGGGAAATTAGAGATCAACATCCTTTAAGTATATAGACACAAAAATTCTTAAATTATTAGCAGATTGACTTGGACAATATAGAAAAAGGATAATAAATCATGACAAAGTGGGGTTTATCCCAAGAATGCAAGATCGGTTTAACATTTGAAAGTCAATCAGTGTAATTCTCCACATTAAAAGGGCCAAAGAAAAGAAATATATAAACATTCTAATAGATGTAGAAAAAGCATTGGAAAATTTTTAATGCCCATTTATGAGAAAACCATAAGAATATTAGGAACAGAACTCAATAAAGGCCATCTACAAAAAACTTTCATTAACATCATACTTAATGGTGAAAGACAAAACATATTCCTGAGGAAAAAGTCAAGGATGTCTGTTCTTGCCATTTCTATTCAACATTGCACTGGGACGCTCAGCTAGTTCAGTTATGTAAAATAGATGAATAAATGGCATGTATTTGGAAAGGAAGAAGTACGTTGCAATCTATCATTGTAGGTGACATGAACATCTATATAGAAAACCATAAAAATCTACAAAAAAAAAAAACCCCAGTACAATTAATAAGTGACTACCTTAAGTCTGTAAGATGTACAAAATTCAACTGTATTTCTACATGCTAGCAACACACAATTGGAAATTGAAGTTAAGAAACAATACAGTTTATAATAGCATAGAAAAATGAAATATAAACATATTTAATATATCATGTACAAGATTGAAAATAACAAAACATTGCTGACAGAAATTAAAGATGACCAAAATGAATAGTGATATTTACCATGTTAATGGATCAGATGACTGAATATTGTTGCAATACTAACTTTTCAAAAGATTGTCTATAGATTCAGGGCCGGGTTCAGTGACTCAGGCCTGTAATCCCAGCACTTTGGGAGGCCGAGACAGGTGGATCACCTGAGGTCAGGAGTTTGAGATCAGCCTGACCAACATGGAAACACCCTGTCTCTACTAAAAATACACAATTAGCCAGGTGTGGTGGCACATGCCTATAATCCCAGCTACTCAGGAGGCTGAGGTAGGAAAATCACTTGAACCAGGGAGACGGAGGTTGCAGTGAACTAAGATCACGCCGTTGCACTCCAGCCTGGGCAACAAGAGTGGAACTCCATCTAAAAAAAAAAAAGAAAAACACAAAAAAAGAAAGATTGCCTATAGATTCAACACAACTCCAAAAAAAAAAAAAAACCCTGGACAAGTTTTTAGTTGAAATTGACAAACCAATTCTAGAATTTATATGGAAACATAAAGGGCCTAGAATACCTAAAACAACTCTAATGAAAGGACAAAGTTAAAGGATTTACACTATTTACCTGATTTTAATAAGTTCTACAAAGCTATAGTAACCAAGACAGTACAGTACTGACATAAGTATAACTATAGAGATCAATAAAACAGATTACAGAATCCAGGAATAGATTATATTAGGGTTCTCCAGAGAAACAAAACCAATATAGTCTATCTCTATCTAATCTAACTATAGGGAGATTTTATTATGGGAATTGGTTGGCATGTTTGAGGAGACCAAGAAGTCCATAACATGCTGTATGCAAGCTGAAGAACTAGAAAATCTAGTGGTATAATTTGGTCCAATTCTGAAGGCCTGAGAACCAGCAGAGCTGATTGATTGTGTAACTCCCAGTCCAATCCCAAAGGCCTGAGGATTGGGGATATGGGGGCATTGGTGTAAGTCCCAAAGTTCAAAGGCCCAAGAATGAGGAGCTCTGATGTCCAAGGACATGAGAAGATGGCTGTCCCAGCTTACAAAGAGGGAGACAATTCCCCCTTTCTCTACCTTTTTGTTCTATTGGGCCTTCAACAGATTGAATGATGCCTGTACACATCGACGAGGGCAGATCTTCTCTACTCCATCTACTGATTCAGACACTAATCTCTTCTGGAAACATCTGCACAGACACCCAAAAATAATGTGTTATCAGCTATCTGGGCATTCCTTAAGCCAGTCAGGTTGACATAGACCAACACAAATTTACTTCATTGATATTTGACAAAGGTATGAAGGCCATTCAGTGGATTAAAAAGGCAGTCTTTTTAACAATGATTCAGGAATAAAGGAAAGGAAAAAGGATTGACTGCCTAGGGGCATGAGAGAATTTTTTCAGCAATTGATCTATTCCATATTTTGATTGTGGTCATGACTACTGACTATATATACTTGCCAGAACTCAATGTACAATTAAATCAGTGAATTTCATTATATGCAAATTTTACCTCAATAAGGTCAATTCAAAATTTTAAAAAATTAATTATATCAGGTCACAGTGGAGGAGATTTTACTTGGGAATAGTTTCTGTGGAAGAAGATTTCTGAATGAGTGTTAATTTACCATACTTAATATGGGCTTACAATATAGCATGCTTATTTCAAAAGGTGATAAAACTTTAGATAGTATTAATTTTGCAAACAGTATAATAGCCTGTCTTTTCTCTTACTAATCAACCCATATCTAGAGTGCTATGGGTCTTTTAAAAAGAGGGACATTCATGACTAAAGAACATCAGAGTAGGAGAAACTGGATGTGTTTTGATCTTGAACCCCCACTGAATTAAGACAATTTAGGGAGCTGAGGGGATTTGTTGAATCATGAAATAAATCTGTAGGGGAAAATTTTAATTATCTTATTCATTAAGTATTTAAGTCCCTGCCATCCTGCAGGCATTATACTAAGCATTAATCTTACAATGAATAAACAGAATAAATTTTCACTGTTATATGGAGACAGATTTTGGTTCAATAAAAAGAAGAACATTCTAACAATTAGAGTTGCAAAAAAAAAAAATGAGTCCTTTGTAAAAGAAGTAGGGCATCTCCATCTGTGTGACTAAAGACTGCATTCCCAGTTGCCAGGGATAAGAGTGCTTTCTTCTGTGTTGGGATGCAGGTTACCTCTGAATTTCCTTTCCAAATTAGGTTCAGATGGAGTTATGTGAAAGTAAAAATATTTAATGTAGATTTGAGGCCGGGCACAGTGGTTCACGTCTCTAATCCCAGCACTTTGGGAGGCCGAGGTGGGTGGATTACCTGAGATCAGGAGTTTGAGACCAACCTGGCCAAAATGGTGAAACCCCATCTCTACTAAAAACACAAAAATTAACTGGGTGTGGTGGCACATGCCTGTAGTCCCAGCTACTCAAGAGGCTGAGGCACGAGAATCACTTGAACCTGGGAGGCAGAGGTTGCAGTGAGCCAAGATT
>NC_045438.1:36918096-37017785 GCF_002776525.5 Piliocolobus tephrosceles
AAAAAAAAAAAAAAAAAAAAAAAAAAAAGATAGATAGATAGATAGATTTGCTAAAAAAGAAAGATTTGACATTTTTAGTTTTATTTTTGTATTAAAAATAGGTACTTTTCTGATTATGAATATAAAGCATATGTATTATATTTCAGATGGTTAACTTGCATAGAAGAAAGTAAAAAATAATTCATAATCTCACAACCCAGAGATGAGCATCATTAACATTTTGTTACTCTCCTTCCAGATTTTTCCCATGTATCTATACACCATAGAAAGTGGAACACACGCATATTTTTCCCAAAATGTCATCGTATTGTATAGACTATTTTTACATGGCTTTCTATCTCTTAAAATGTATTATGGGGATCTTTCTATATCAACAGAGAGAGACTGACATTACTCACATCGAATATCATGTTGTGTGGAGATACTATGATTTGTTTAGGCAGTTTTCTATTAATAAACATTGAACATTTTTGGATGTTTCCAAAATTATTTGGTTTGGCTATATTCCTGAGACAGAGAGAGAGAGAGAGAGAACATGCAAACTGCCTTCCAGAAAGAAAGATTGTTATTAATTTTGTTAATCTTTGACAATCTTAAAGGGGGAAAATTTATTATAATTTGTATTTTTTTGATTACTAGAAGCTTACACTTTAGTGAGGGAGACAGACATCAAAGGTCACAGATAAATGTAAATATAAATTTACAACTGTAATAAGTGTTATGACAGTGAGTCAATACAATGAGTATGTAAGCAAGAGATTGACATGATAACTTAATTGGGATCTTAAGAAGTCAGGGAAAGCTTCCCTGAAAGAATAATGACTGAGTGATGTAGTCATCAGCTAATCAGGGGAGCACAGATGAGAGCTACAGCAGGCATAGAGAGAATTTTAGAAAGAGGAAATAGCATATGCAAAGGCACTGTATATGTTCTAGGAACAGAAAGAAAGCCAACATGGATGGTATGCAACAAGCCAGGGCCAGCACAGTGCTGTGATGGAGCCGGAGAGGGAGGCGTCACCACATCACTCAGGATCTTGTCGTTCATGGTAAGTTCATATTCATATATTCCACTGGCCATATCTGTTGAAGGATTCTGATCTTTATCTGGAGAACAATGGAAGTCATTAAAATATTTTAAGCAAGAAAGTCACATAATAAAATCTACATTTTGAAAAAAATCACCTGGTTTCAGGTTGTAAAATGTTTAAGTCGGGGGCAGGGTGGATGTGGGTAGCCTCCTTTCAAGGCTACCACAGCATCTAGGAGAAAGATGGTGCTGGCTTAGATCAAGGTGATGTCAGCAAAGCTAAAAAGAGAATAGATTTGCGAGTCCTGTGGAGACAAGACTTGGAGAAGCGTTGGATACCAGGGGCAAGGAAGACTTCGAGATTCCTGGCTGTAGGGCTTGTGGTGATACAATCCCAGAGTATTCTGGAAGAGGACCACTTTTAGGAGAATGATGTGTTCAGTTTTGATCATGAAACTTAAACACTTTTCATTATTGGTCATTTGTATTTCTTATATGTACCTCCTATTGTGCAATTTCCTTTGACATTGCTCTTTTTCCTCTCATATAATACCCCATTACTAGGGATAATACACCTTTTTCATATATGTTGCAAATGTTTTTCTCAATTTGTCATTTCCTTTTTCGGTTATTTGCTTTTAATTTTATTATTTTCTGTAGAAGAGTTGATATTTTATAAAATCTAAACATTATAAAACTGTGTATTGCCTTTTAATTTTTGAAATTAAGCTATGGACATCACAGAAAATTTAATTGTAATTACCAATCAATCAGAATTTTCATCCCAAGATTCATATTTTAATCATCCTCTTTGTATAGATAGAAAAAAAGAGCTCACCTAAATGAAGATATGAATAACTTTGTATAAGAATGTCTAGAAATTGAATTTTTATGACAAATGTCAACATTGTCATTTCTTCATGTGGTATTTAATATCTGTGGATCACTTCAGAATAAAAAATTTAGAACTTTTTTAGTCTTCCAAATCAGGCACTTACTTAAGTCTTCCAAGTCTTAGTATCTGCTCTACAACCCCTGTCAAATACAGATATTTGAGAGAAGTGGTGTATATTCCACAGGTGATTCTGAAGGTCATATATGCCTTTTCATCTTTGTATCTGTAAGGCTTAACACGGTACCTGTTGAATGAATTAACAAAGCATTTTCAATTAAAATACTTAGATGGATAGGTGCACTGGCTCACATCTCTAATCCCAGCACTTTGGTGGGAGGCTGAGGCAGGAGGATTGCTTGAGCCCAAGAGTTCAAGACCAGCTTGGACAACATAGTGAGATCTCATCTCTATAAAAAATATATAAAATTAGCCAGGAATGATGGCATGTGCCTGTAGCTCCAACTGCTTGGGAGGCTGAAGTAGGAGGATCACTTGAGCCTAGGAGGTTGAGGCTGCAGTGAGCCAAGATCAGGCTACTGCACTCCATCCTGGGTGAAAAAGTGAGACCCTGTCTCAAAATAAAATAATAAAATACTTAGAATAAAATGTTTAGAAATGGTTATATGTACAAACATCCCCTGACTAATAAGCTCTTGACTTAATAATACTTACAAATGAATGACCATTACCACTTGCCCACAAAGTCCTTCCATAGCTATCACTGATGTCCTGTTCTCCAGGAACCTTCCTCTGTCGTTGACACCTGGATCCGTGGAGCCCTTCCCTACCATTGCTGTGGAGATCACCTGGATCCTCTGGGCACTCTCCACCTCCTTCATTGCTGTGCTTTCAGACCTCTCAGGCCAGTGGCACCTATACCCCATTCCATCCTATTGCCAAAAGCATCAGAAATCTAAGAGCCTCAGGACTCAAGAGTCTCAGGGCTTAGGACTCAGCATATAAGGTGGTGATGCTCAGGTATTTCTTTCTGGAAATGCTACAAACTACACTCAGGAATATTTCAGCCCCATGATAAATTAAATGAGATTTTGTGAGTTTGTTTGAGAATGTAGCCACCATTTATAATGCTCCTAAACATAGACTTAATAAAATACCTTCTGAAATTGGTGAGTACTTGTAGAGTGAACATTAATATTTATGGCAAATTAATTTTTCTTTTTATTTGACAACATATTAAATTAGATGCATGTTTTTCCCTTTAATATTAAAGCCTGGTCCAATTGTAAGGATGAAAAGGGAACTGTTCCTTTCTGGGAATCCCTGCAGCTGACTCAAGGGATCTACCAGCAATGAAGGCAAGCAGCATTTCTTTCTCCTTCAAACACATAGTGATATGATTTGGCTGTGTCCCCACCCACACCTCATTTTAAATTGTAGCTCCCATATTCTCACGTGTTGTGGGAGGGACCTGGTGGAAGATAACTGAATCATGGGGGCAGTTTCCCCCATACTGTTCTCATGGTGGTGAATAAGTCTCATGAGACCTGATGGTTTTATAAGGGGTTTCCCCTTTTGCTTGGCTCTCATTGTCTCTTGCCTGCCACCATGTAAGATGTGCCTTTCACCTTCCACCATGATTGTGAGGCTTCCCCAGTCACGTGGAACTGTGAGTCCATTAAACCTCTTTTTCTTTATAAATTCCCCAGTCTCAGGTATGTCTTTATCAGCAGCGTGAAGATGGAAAATACACATGGTTTGTCCAATCACTTCTATTTTGTTTGTGCATTAAAATCTTAAGCTTCTAAGGGGCATGGTCTGTACTTATAAAACAATACACTTATTTGTCCTCCCCAAATAAAAAAAAAAATAACTGATCACAGGAGGAGAAATTCAGTCTTCCTCATCCTGCAGTTCTTTAAAAATGTCTTTAGTGTTGGTTAAGACAGAACAGTTTTGCAGAATAAATTTCTGTGTGTGACAAAAGTGGATCAGAGCAGTTAGTGCTCTAGAGAAGATGCCCAGATAGCTTTACTGACCAAGAGGAAATTTTCATTTCCTTCTACTCTTATGACCAAAAGTTTCTTCTCCAAAAAGCAGGCCTAGGATTAGAGTTCTTGACTTTCAGCACCCATCCTACCCCATAGCCAGAGGAGCTCAGCCTGCCATTTAGAGTGCACACATTATTACACCATGTGCAGGGACCCTGGAGTCTAAGCCCCACACATCAGAGTTTTAATCAGAGGAGTAGACATTACTTGTTTCAGTTTCACCCAAGTTCCTACAGGTCAGGTATGTGTGTGTTGATTCTAGTTCTCTTTCCCACCTCCCTCTGACTTTTATACCCAGCCACCGGTCAGAGCCATTTGAGATTGAGAGAGGTGAAGTCCGGTTCTGTTTTGTTCTTGAATCCACTACTTAGTTCCAAGAGAAAATCACGTTTCTTCCAACCACTAAATTATTGAATCTGTGGGTCTATCGGAATTTACTGTCAAACTGCATGCAATTCATCTAAAAGTATACCTACTTCAAAAAGATTAGAAATAGCTTATTTTTTCCATAGTAAATGGAAAGTAAAGGTTAAAATATAAGAGAGAACATCTAATAGGAATAAATTATTGGGTCCATGGGTCTACTGAAATTTGCCAACAAAACACAATTCTTTATCTAAAAGTATAACTGCTTCCAAAAGTTAGAAACAGCTTATTTTCATAGCAAATGGAAACTTAAGGTTTAATATAAGACAGAAGATCTAATAAGAATACAAATAGATGTTTCTAGACACCTGGAGTAATGTAAGTATAATTGTTCACTCAGTCATTCATGAATATTTTAATTGAGCAACCACTATGTACCAGGCACCATATTAGGTATTGCATATGTAGCAAAACAGACATGGTTCCTTCCTTCTTGGCTTTGAAACTACTTGCGCCTGGAAGAGATACCTGACCTGGAGCATGATCAGCATAGTTATAGCCTCAAAGGCTCTGAGAGTGGATTTGATCACCTATGGGGTGTTGGGGCAGTGACGGGGAGACAGAGAAGAAGGCAGAGAGAGGGAAAGAGAAAGAGAGAGACTGTGAGAAAGGCAAAAAAGAGGGCTAGGACTGACTGGTGAGACTAATCTAATCTTTCGAGTTTGAGCAAATAGAGCCAGAAATGAAGCCTAATAAAGTACCAGACAAACAAAAAGAAAACAAAGCAAATGTGGCTTTGCAGAATCCAATAAAGGAGCATGGTTTCAAGGAAAGAGTGGTCCATAATAGCAAATGCTGCTAAGAGATAAAATAAAATGGAGGGCTTGTCTTAGGTACTTAAAGAAAAGAGGTATTTAATGGAGAGTAAGGGCTGGGACCTGGTGTAACTAGAACCACGTGGCAGGGGAGGCACTGGGGAGCCTGGCACCCTCATGCTCTTCTCCCAACACTGAGCTCTCTTCCACTCTTCATTCAGGCAGGGCTTGTATGTTGCTACTTGTGGGGAGCCTCCCAAGTCACAAGTCTGGGCTAGGTGCCCCTCCTGTATGCTTCTGTAGGTACTGTTTACTTCCCTCCATTGCAATTATATTTTTTCTTGATTGTAAACAGCAGCAACCATCTCTGATAAACTGAAGCAGAAAAGACAATTTTTTGGAAGGCCGTTTGGGAGTTTGCAGAATTTTAATGTAAGAACTAGAAAACAGGCCAAATCCAAAGAAGATCAAGCAATGGAAATACAGACCAGGTTACATCTCCAGGTGTGCTGGTGAGTTAACCAGGCAACCTCACACCCAGCTCACACCTGGCCCCATCACGACTATTGCCACCAGATGCTGGGTGCTGCTGCCGTAACATCAAGAGAATGAGTTCCAAACTGTCCCCTTCTTCTTCAGTTTATTAAGTTGTGGCAACAACAACAAAAATTGTACATATAAAGGAAGGATTTGGCCAGGTACAGTGGCTCACACCTGTAATCCCAGCACTTTGGGAGGCCAAGGCAGGCTGATTGCTTGAGCTTAGGAGTTTGAGACCAGCCTGGGCAACATGGTGAAACCCCGTCTCTACTAAAACTACAAAAATTAGCCAGGTGTCGTGGCAGGCCCCTGTAGTCCCAGCTACTTGGGAGGCTGGGACAGGAGATTTGCTTGAACCCGCGAGGCAGAGGTTGCAGTAAGCTGAGATCGTGCCATTGTACTCCAGTCTGGGTGACAGCGCAAGACTCTGTCTCAAAAAAAAAAAAAAAAAAATTAGCTGGACTTGGTGGCACACGTCTGTAATCCCAGCTACTTGGGAGGCTTAGGCAGGAGAATCTCTTGAACCAAGGAGGCAAAGGTTACAGTAAGCTGAGATCGAGCCACTGCACTCCAGCCTGGGCAACAGAGTGAGACCCTGTCTCAAAAAATAAAATAAAATAAAAATAAATAATGAGGGGATTTAACATTTTGGTACAGTTGAAAGCATAATAAGTGAGTACTTCTGTAGCTACTGCTAAGCTATTCTTTTGAAGTCCTTCAGTATTCTTCTCATTATTTTCCCCTCATTGCCCTCATCTCATGGGTAACTAAGTTTTCTGGATTTGCTCTATTTTGTGTGTGTGTGTGGGCATGTGTGTGTGTGACAAGGTCTTGTTCTTGTCACCCAGGCTGGAGTTCAATGGTGTGATCACGGCTCACAGCAGCCTCGACTGCCTCTTGGGTTCAAGTGATCCTCCCACCTCAGCCTTCCAAGTAACTGGGACCACAGGTACCTGCTGCCATGTATGGCTAATTTTTTTTTTTCTTTCGGTAGCAATGGGGTCTCCCTATGTTGCCCTGGTTGGTCTTGAACTCCTGGGCTCAAGTGATCCTCCCACCTCAACCTCCCAAAGTGCTGAGATCACGGTCATGAGTCACTGTGGCCAATCCCTGGATTTGCTTTTCTTTATAGTTTTATCATAGATTTGTGTCCCTATACGAGATCTAGCATTGTTACTTTTGCCTGTTTTTGTGCTTTATATAAATAAAATCACACTGTATGTATTCCTTTGTAACATGCTTTCTGCTCACTATATATTTTCAATGTTGGTGTGAAATAGCTATCGTTTGTTCACGTCCACTGCTTTATGGTATTAATATACCGGAACTACTTTATCCTGTCTACTGTTAAAGAAGTAAGGATTTTTTTCCCCCAGTCAACAATACTGCTAATTATATACACACACCTCCTGGTGTACATATTAAATAATTCATTAAGGTCTATAGTGAAAGAAGAATTTCTTTCTTTCTTTTTTTCTTTTTTGAGGTGGAGTCTCGCTCTGTTGCCAGGCTGGAGGGCAATGGTGCGATGTCAGCTCAGTGCAACCTCCACCTCCTGGGTTCAAGTGATTCTCCTGCCTCAGGCTCCCAAGTAGCTGGGACTACAGGTGTGCACCACCATGCTCAGCTAATTTGTATTTTTAGTAGAGATGGGGTTTTACCATGTTGGCCAGGCTGGTCTCAAACTCCTGACCTTGTGATCCACCCGCCTCGGCCTCCCAAAGTGCTGGCATTACAGGCGTGAGCCACTGCACCCAGCTGAAAGTAGAATTTCTAAGTAATAAGGAATGTGAATATTTAACTTTACTAGGTGACAGCAAATTATTTTCCAAAGTAACTGTAATAATTATATACCCACCAGCAGTGATGACTTTTTTTCACTTTCCCACATCTCCGTCAACATCAGGTAGAACCCAACTTTATTATTTTTGTCAAGCTAGTGGGTGCAACAGAGTAGCTCAGTATAGTCTTAAGTTAGGTTTCCATGATTACTACCAAGTTTGGGTATTTTCCTATGTTTATAAGCCATACACATTTGCTCTTCTATGAGATAACTGTTCATGTCTTTTACCTGTTTCTTTATTGAGCTGTATGTGTCTCTCCATATACTTGGGCCTCCTTAAAGTTCTTTAATAAAAACTTTAGTAATTCTGTACCAAGGACCTACACATTTTTCTTACATTTATTCCTGGGTGGTTTATATTATTTTATACTATTAAAACACGTTCTACTGTTGAATAGAAATGCACTTTTCTTTTTATATTGATATTACGTCTAGAAATCTTGAACTCACGGAATCTGATAATTTACCTGTAGATTCCATTTATCTGTAGATTATTTTGATTTTTCCATGTTGAAATTATATCATTTGTAAATGACTGATTCATTTATTCCTTTCCTAATTCTTGTACCTTTTTCTTGTTTCATTGTGCTGTCTAAGAATTTTAGCCAATACATTGTCGAATAGAAGTGGTGATTCTTCTATTCTGGGAGCATTCTTATCTGGGACTTATGTCTCTGTCTCCTTGTTTTTTTTTTTTTTTTTTCTTTTGGCATTTGGTACAGAATCAGAGTCCCAAATGGGCACATTTGCTTGGCCAAGTTTGAGTCACAGGACTTTCTAACTGCCAAAAGAAGAAGAAGAAGGAGGAGAAGGAGAAGAAGAAGAAAAAGAAAAACAAAACATATGCCATAGTATGATATAGGGCTCTTTCTTGAACTTTTCTAGGAATTTCTCCAAAATTAGAAGGACATTCAAACGCCGGAGAATGGAAAGCAACTTGTAATTGCTGGTATACTTGTCTTTATGCACAGTAAGAGTCTATGTAAGCAACCTAATCTCCATGAATAATGTTCCTATAGGAGAATTTATTCTTCATTTCAAATTGGAACTCTAAGAATACATCTCCCTTTACTGTGTACATAATATCAGAACTGGAGATTCTCCCTGTTCCAAATTATTTATGGAAGTTCCTATGGCCTATTGTGGAGCCTTCAAGAAGGGAAGACCTGGGGAATGAATGGGGATGAAGTATGGAGCTTTCTAAAGAATGAGAATTTCTTGCTAGTATAAAACCTCAGAGGTGACTTTTCCAAGTCATATTCTCAGTTATTCCCTCCCACTTCTTTCACAGGTTTATATACTTCTGTTTCCAATGTTATCATCTATAGCTGTATCCATGTTTTCTTCTGCCGAAGTTACTGCTAAGTAGATCACAGTCTTCCAGCTCTTCCTTTATTTTCACGTCTGTGAAGAAGTTAATGTTTTCTTTTATGGTTTTCTAGAAGATTACTGCTAGTAATAATAAAAAGGAATTTAATAAAGAGCATTCTGCCACAAAATTGAGATACACACACACACACACACACACACACACACACAGAATTGAACATTTCTATGTAGACAGTCATAACAAAGTTTTTTAAAAATGACAAAAAATTGCAACATTTATATGACAAAAGTTACTATCCATAATATACATATAGTTCTTATAAACTGATAAAAGAGTTACCTGATTTTTTAATGGGCCAAGGACATAAACAAAAGTCAGAGAATCAACAATAAAAATAAGATGTTCAACTTCACCTTTTAGGTCTAATTATGAACTAAAACAAAAATTAAATATATATTTTTCAACAAATAAATTGGCCAAGGGGAAAAGGATCTTCAGTACATGGTGATGCTGAAGACAGAATACAGGCTCTCTGTGCTCTGTTGGTAGACACAAACATTGATGTTCCTTGAGTAGAATCTGACAATATGTTGCCAAACCCTTTAACCATGTAAACTTTTTTTCTTATTTCATGAGAGTTTATTCTATCAAAATCAAAACAAAATAAGCTTTAAGAGCGTAAGCAGTCTTTCTATATTCAATTTTTAATAATTGATACTTCAACAAACCCAACATAGCATTGATCATAAGATGTATCATTATTCTGTGTACTACTATGGAAGAAAAAAAATGTAAACTATAGCACAATCCTTTTTATCACTTAGAATTCTCTTAAAATTTTCTAACTGACATGTAATAATTATACATATTTATGGGGTACAGAGTGATATTTTGATACACATATGCAATGTTTAATGATCAAAATCATGGTAACTTGCATATTCATTACCTCAAACATTTATCATTTCTTTGTGTTGGGAACATTTAAAATCCTCTCTTCTAGCTATGTGAAAATATAAAATAAATTACTGCTAACTATAGTCAGTCACCCCACAGTGCTATAGGACGCTGGAACTTATTCCTTCTATCTAGCTGTAATTTTGTAACCCTTAACCACACATTCCCTATCCCCCCCCCCCCCCCCCCCCAGTATCACAAATCTACTCTATACTCCTATGAGCTCAACTTTTTTAGCTCCCACATATGTGTGGGAACATGCCGTGTTTATCTTTCTGTGCCTAACTTATTTCACTTAACATAATGTCCTCTAGTCTCATTTGTGCTGCCAAGAATGATAGGATTTCATTCTTGTTTATGGGTGAATCATATTTTGTTTTGTACATATATCACATTTTCTTTATTCATTCATCCATTGATGAACACTTACATTGATTCCATATCTTAGCTACAATAGTGCTGTGATCATCCTTTCCTTTCGATAAATATCCAGTATTGGGAATGCTGGATCATATGGTAGTTCTAATTTCAGTTTTCTGAGGAACCTCTATGCTGTTTTCCATAATGGCTGTACTAATTTACAATACCACCAACAGTAGATGAGTTTCCATTTCTCTGTGTCCTCACAAGCATCTTTTGTCTTTTTGATAATAGCTATTCTAACTAGGGCAATATGATATCATATTTCCCTAATGATTACTAATATTGGGCTTTTTTCTTTTTACAGACTTGGTAGCCATTGTGTGTCTTCTTTTGAAAAATGTCTATTCAGTTTGTTTGCCCATTTTTTAAATCAGATCTTTTTCTGCTGTTGAGTTTCTCATATATTCTGAATAGCTCTTGTCAGATGAATAGTTTGCAAATATCTTCTCCCATTCTGCAGGTTGTCTCTTCACTCTGTTAGTTGCTTCCTTTGCCATGCAGAAGGTTTTCAGTTTGATATAGTCCCATTTGTATATTTTTGCATTTCTTGACTATGCTTTTGAAGTCTTATCCATAAAATCTGCCCAAATCAAGTGTTTTCTCTATGTTATCTTCTAATAGTTATACAGTTTTGAGTTTTACATTTAAGTCTTTAATCCATTTTGAGTTGATTTATGTATGTGGTGAGAAATCGGGATCTAATTGCTTCTCAGTCTTTTGGCTAAGATCAAGTGGAGAAGCAGGGATCTAGTTTCATTCTTCTTCATATGGATATTCTGTTTTCCCAGCACCATTCATTAAAGAGGATGTGCTTTCCTGCTGTGTGTTCTTGGCACCTTTGTCAAAAATCAGTTGGCTATAAATATCTGGATTTATTTCTGGGTTCTCTATTTTGTTCCATTGGTCTATGTGTGTATTTTTATACCAGTGACATGCTGTTTTGGTTACTACAGCTTTGTAATACGTTTTGAATCAGGTCGCATGATGCCTCCAGCTTTGTTCTTTTTGGTCAGCATTGTTTTGGCTATTGTGAGTCTTTTGTGGTTCTGTACAAATTTCAGAATTTTCTTCTATTTCTTCAAAGAATATCATTTGTATTTTGATAGAGATTGCTTTAAATCTGTAGCTTGTTCTGGGTGGGTAATATGGTCACTTTGACAATATTCATTCTTCCAATCTATGAACATTTGTTTGTGTCTTTCCATTTGTTTGTGTCTTCATCAGTTTCTTTAATCAGTGTTTTATAGATTTTATTGTAAAGATCTTATGCCTCCTTGGTTAAATTTATTCCTAGGTATTTTAATATTTTTGGCAGCTATTGTAAAGGGAGTTGCTTTCTTGATTTCTTTTTCGGCTAGTTTATTATTAGTGTACAGAAGTGCTATTGATTATTGTATGTTTGTTTTGTATCCTGCAAATTTGTTGAATTCATTTATCAGTCCTGAAAGTTTTTTTGTGAAGTCTTTAGGTATTTTTATATATAAAATCATGTTATCTGCAAATAGGGATAATCTGACGTCTTTATCAATGGATGCCATTTCTTTCTTTTTCTGGCCTACTTGCTCTACCTAGGATTTCTAGTACTGTGTTGAATAAAAGTGGTGAAAATGGGCATCCTTGTCTTGTTCCAGTTCTTAAAGGAAAAGCTTTCAAGTTTTCCCCCATTAAATGTGATGTTAGCTGTGGGTTTGTAATTTATGGCCCTTATTGTATTGAGGTGTGTTTCTTCTATACCTAATTTGTTGAGAGTTTTTATCATGAAGGAATGTTGAATTTTATCAAATGTTTTTTCTGTATCTATTGAAATGATCATATGGATTTTGTTCTTCATTCTGTTAATGTGATGTATCACACAACGATTTGCATATGTTGAACCATCCTTGCATCACTGGGATAAATCCCACTTGATCATGATGTATAATCTTTTTGATGTGCTGTTGGATTTGGTTTGCTAGTATTACATGGAGGGTTTTTGCACCTGTGTTCATCAAGGATATTGGCCTGTAGTTTTCTTTTTTTGTTTTGTCCTTGTCTGGTTTTGGTAATGCTGGCCTCATACTGTATATCTTTTTTGACTCAGCACTTCCCCCTTCTAGGAGTTTACTCTAGGAATATATTCTAATAGGTAGGTAATACAATAACCACAGCAATGTTCACTGAAGTCTTGTTTATAATAGTAAAAACTGGAATCCAACAATATAGATGGACTAAACGGTTTGCTAGAGTCATACAATGGAATAATAAGCAGCCATTAAAAAGGAAAAATTGTTGGTGAAAAACCATACAGTGAAAGGAAGCAGAATGTATAAGAGCATTTACATCATTTATATAAAAGTTACTATATGTACAAATACATATACGTCTACATATACAGATATGCTATCAAAACATTTAAATTTTATTAACAAGCAGGTGGCAGGCATTGTGAGGTTGTTGTTTATAATGTTATGTATAATTTTATATAGCCTTACTACTGTTGTGATTTCCTTTTCCCCATCACCTTGGTTCCTCAATTCAAATTCTCTTACTCCAATTTTTGTATTCCCAGATATCTCTAGAACACCATATTTAGCTTGACTTCTGTGCACTATGAAGCGAGCTAGCAAATGCTTCAAGGAAAGAAGCAAATAACATCAGGCTCACTTCTGTACATTCTCCTTCTCTCTACGATCTTGTTCCTTCAAGTCCTGGCTGTCCTGGTTGTTTAGATGCCTTCAAACAGCTCCTCTTAATTTTTTAATCCAGATTTATAACTGCTTTCAACAGTAAGTGGTTCTGATACAAGCTGTATCACAGCCAGAAGCAAAAGTCCAATTGTCTCATATTTAAGGGCATATTAATTATTGCTAAAATAGGAAATTATTTTGTAAGTAAGGAGATCATTTTTAATCATTTAATTTTGTAAGTAAAGAGATCATTTTAATTGTAAGTAAAGTGAATAATTTTTAATGTTACCCGTCTTGTGGGTATTTAAATTTTTTCCTTGAAGAAAGGTATACAATATTTTATAGAAGTTACTTAAAAGTATTAAATACCTTTTTTAAATGCTGAAGATCATAAATAATTTTATAAACCATACTCAAATTGAATACTTTTCACTCATCTAAATTTAATTCAAAATGGAATGTAATCCAAAAATATGCTTATTTTACTTTCTGATTATACTGCTGCATATTTGGATATAATTCTATATTATAAACAAGTTTCTTTACTACTGTATTCTGTGAATCAAGCATTAGAGTAAGTGAAAAGATCGATGATTTAAGTATCAGGTAAAACAAGCATAACAGAGATTTGAGCTGGAAGTATAGATTTAGCATCATGAACCTGGGTGGTCAAGATCTGAAGCAATGGCAAATTCAGTAGATATTGTCAGATATGAAAATTCTGTGGGATTGGGACTGCTTCCCAAGCATTCACAAAGAGGGAACTACTTGGGTCCTCCACACTTCATGAAGCCTTCTACACATCCTTAGTCAGCTCTCTTTCTTATTGTCGAATTTTGGGTCCTCCATCTATTCATTTCTCCTCTTACATTCAGCATATGTCTTCTTGTTTCATGAGAAAAACAGAAGTCACCAGGTGTAGCTCCCACAAATTCCTGTCTCTACATCAACAACTAAACAATATAAAAAAAATCAGCTTTCTATCTTCACCCCCCACTCATATCTGTAAATTGGCCTTCATCCCCTAACTGGGCAATGACTCTGTCTATACTCTAGGTACCATCTTTCCCATCTTCTTAGCATACTTGTTTCCCCCATTAGGCTGGCATCCTTCTGCCTTTTTTCAACCCTGCTTTTATGTCTTTTTTTGTTTCATTGTATAAATATACTCCCTACCACTAGGCTGTTTAATCACAAATTTTCCTCTGGTCTGGTGTTTTTCAAATTTCATGCTTCTGCCCATGAGTGGGTTGTGAAATTAATGAGTCTGTTTCATAAAAATATATTAAGAAATGAATTAGTATGGAGCCTACGATATCAGAATGCAACACGTATATTCCTAGCAGGAGCTGTCCACATTGCCACAAATCCTGCAGACAACTGAGTTGAGTGACAGCTGGAGAATGGGAGGTAATGAATATATGCATTGGCTGGGAACTGCCAGCCAGTCACTCTTCTGCTCATTGGTGTCTCAGCTGATTTTCTGGAATTGATCATAATTGTATCAGGAGAGTTCATGTTTTATAGTTTCATTTTCTGTCAACGTAATTTATAGCTAATTATAAAGTGAGGTTTAGAAGAACTTCATCTAGTCTTGGCAAAGGCAGCAAGACTTTCCACCAAGGTTTTGCTGAGTTAGAAGCGTTCAATGTGCTTTTTGAATTAGGCATAATTGTCAGGCATTTTTCAACTTTGTGATAATTGTACATTTTAATCAAAGTTATACCAACTATCCTTAACATAGTTTATTTTATTATTAGAAGAAATAAAAACAATTTTGTGAAAAACGCAGAGGCATGTTCTGGCAGAACTGCCAGATTTGGACATGTATATAGTGACAACATTAAGAAAAATGTCTTTTTAAATTAATAAATTCTATTATTTGAACTATAAGCCAAAGAAGTGCAAATCATTTTAATAATGATAAAGTGTAGCTTGTCAATTACTCAAAACTCACTGAAAATGTATTATTTGTAATGACTTTCTTGTAAATAAAAGCTTAAGATCTTCCAAAAAAAATCATTTGAAATATAGCAAGCCAAATTTGTTCATAAGGCCTTCAAATATTTTCAAAGAAAGAAAAAAACATGTAAATTTGTCAACATTATTTCACATTGGTTTTCATGAAAAAGCATTACTATCATAATTAGTTACATATATGCAGCAAAAGGAAAAAACTTAAACAGCTTCTAAAAAAGTTATTCTCAGCATACATGGTTATAGTGAGTATGATTCTTGATAAATCAGCAGATAAAGTTAAAATTATACTTCTAAATCATAACATATCATAGTTCTAAAGAAGATACAGAATAGAATTTATACTTAGGCACATACAGGCAGACACAGGTTGTTTAATTCCACTTAATGAGAACACTAATATTTCACATTACTTAGACTTTCAGTTTATGCCAAATATGTATGAAAATAGGACTTTTATAAAGGATTTATTGTGTTGTTTCCATTTAACCTAACAGAAGACTACTTGAGAAACATAAATTCAACTGGAAAATTGTAATGGAATTGTGAGTGATTCAGAAGTAAATATGACCAGGAAACATAGAAAGATAATTTAATATATTGTTAGAAGCTACTCTGTACATTATTTAAAATCTATGTTCCATACATTACAAAGACTTTGCATCCTAACAATTGTACTGAATCTCTTGGACTTGAAAACAAAAATAGTGATAGTTGTTTAATTTTATTAAGGGAACCTTCAGTTTTTCATATGTTTTGTTCAGAAATTGGATCTGTGGCTGAGACTAATGATTCCCCTCCCTATGCCATAGGAACAGAGCTGTGATTACTCAGGTATATCTCGGCAACTCTGTCTTCACCAATGCAATATATGAGATTTGTGTAACTTCTGCCTCTGAGGCATGCACTCCTCTGCTCTCTTTTCCTTTTCCTATGGGCTAGAACACAACGTGCCTGGGACATATCTCTGAGACACACAAATGAGAACAACCCACTATGAGATGAGGAAACAGTAACATTTAAGGTACATAGTCACTTAATGATCTCCTGGGACCTGCTGCACCAACCTAGACTACTGACTCAGGGTTTAATTTAAGAGAGAAGTAAATGTCTATGCTTTGTAAACCACTGCATTGTTGGGTCTTTGTTAAAACAACTTAGCCTTTCCATCAAATAACATGTATATGTTGCATGGTACTGAAGTTATTGATTGTTACAAGGAAAGTACTAATTAAATTATATGAACTCAGGAATGGGATTTGTATTTTTCTATTTGAAAAGCAATCTCATTTGGCATTTTGAAAATGATATTTCACCAAAAGAATTTACATATAGAACTCATTTTTTTGACATTTTAACCTAACTGAATTTGGATCAACAGGGAAAAAGTAACAATATATTTCAAGATGTTTAATATATCCAACACTAACAAATAAATTTTAAGTAATCACTGTGGTTACTATGGGTCCACAATTTTGTAACACATAAAGAGAAAATTAATGAAGACATTTTGAATAGAAAAATCATATTAATTATATTACAAGTCTCTATTATAAACTTTAATAATTTCAAAAAGAGAAATTTGAAATATTGAGGAAAAAATTGATAAAAGATCTGCTTTCCAAAATCCTGAATCCATATTAAAGCTGATACTCAAAGAAGAAAGTTAATCACTAATACTTTATTTTAATACATTGAAGAATGATTATAAGTTTATAACCATTTTAGATTAAGACTAAAGAAGACTTTCCATTGCTAAACAGAGTTCACTGTTGTTATTAAGAGCATTCACAGCACCTTATTTGTGTAAGCCAGAATTTTTAAGCAACAAAATTAAAAACACTGGGAAGAAATAGGCATCACAGTGCAAACCACGGTGGTTGTACAGGTAGCATTGTCCTCATGCCCACAACCTAGAATGAATTTAGGAAGAGGCAAGTATGCCTGCTGCAGTGAATGAAATCATACTTAATAGTAACTATTATAGTTAACAGTAAGTACTGCTTTATACCTAAAACTGTTGTTTCAGTTTTTTAACATATCTATACATGTATGCGTATACTGGATGACAATGCAAAGCATATTTTCTACTGTGAGTTATAGAAAGACAGTAGAAAAGTGTTTACTTTCCTTCATAGCCATCGACTGGGTTGTTGATCCGTGTGATTTCACTGGCTCTTAATCCACTGCAACCAGGCTGCAGTCATCATTTCTCCCGGGTCTGGCTTCCACGGCATCCTAACTCTCTCACATCCATTATACCATTTTCTGTGTTTATCTTTGTCCTTTCTCTGGATGTTGACCTAGTTGCCTGGATACTACTTTTATTTCATTTTTGTGCCACTTTTTAAAAAAAATAACACTTCTCATTATAAAAGTAAAAATATTTAATGAAAAATAAACTCACCCATAAGCCCATCAAAGATAATCACTTAATAATTTGTGTGTACTTTTCATAGATATGTATGTATATATGTATGCGTTTTTGAACTTGTATATATGTCTACATCAAATATTTAAATAATAAAATTGGAATCATGTAGTATATAGAAATACATGGCATTTTACAATTTGCTTACTTAAGTATATAGTAAAAGCCACTTATTATTTTCTTTTTTCTTTTCTTTTCTTTCTTTCTTTTTTTTTTTTTTTTGAGATAACGTCTTGCTCTGTCACCCAGGCTGGAGTGCAGTGGCGTGATCTCAGCTCACTGCAACCTCCGCCTCACGGTTCCAGCGCTTCTTGCACCTCAGCCTCTCGAGTAGCTGGGATTACAGGCATGTGTCACTACATCCAGCTAATTTTTGTATTTTTACTGTAGGCGGGGGTTTTCACCATGTTGGTCAGGCTGGTCTTGAACTCCTGACCTCAGGAGATCCACTGCCTTGGTATCTCAAAGTGCTGGAATTACAGGTGTGAGCCACTGTCCCTGACACCACTTTTTATGTCATTCAATATTTCTCTCCTATTCTTTTTAAATTAGAAACAATTTTTTTTTTCTTTTAGTAGAGATGAGGTCTTGCCATGTTGCCCAGGCTCCTCTTGAACTCCTCAGCTCAACCAATCTGTCTGCCTCAGCCTCCAAAAGTGCTGG
Organism: Piliocolobus tephrosceles; assembly: GCF_002776525.5. Lineage (NCBI taxonomy): Eukaryota > Metazoa > Chordata > Mammalia > Primates > Cercopithecidae > Piliocolobus > Piliocolobus tephrosceles. The sequence goes on from NC_045438.1 coordinate 36,936,042, forward strand.
GATTATAGGCATAAGCCAACATGCCTAGTCCCCCACATTATTCTTAAAGACTATATAATATGATGCTTTATGAATATATCATGGGTTATTTATCTATATCCTTGTTGCATATTTAGTTTTCTCTTTTTTTAGAATTGAAAGACACACTGAAATCCTCGTAGAAAGATCCTTATCCATTTCCATAATCACTTCCTTAGGATGAATTCCCAAAAGTGGAATTGTTAGTCAAAGCTATACCTATGCTACATACATATCCAGGCTCCCTCCCTCCAGGAATGTAGTACCAAGTTACACTCTGACCAGCACCCAAGACATGAGAGGACTTTGTTGCTCAGCTCCTTCAATAACATTTAAAAAATCTCTTAGTCAATTTGATTAATAGAAAATAGCATCTTATTTAAAAGTTTGTGCTCTTTATTAGGCACTAGAACATTTTTCATAAGTTTATGGGGTTATATGTATTCCCTCCTCTGTACACTGACTTTATATTTATTGGCTTTTTTAAAAAAGAGGGAGCATTTGTTTTTTAATTCTTTGTTAAAGCTTTTTTTTTTTAACAAAGCTATTCAAACTTTATATATCTGACATTATTATAAATATTTTCCTAGTTTGCAGCTTAAGCAAAATTGTTTTCAATTATAAAATAGTAAATACTTTAAAATAGACTAAAAAATATAAATCCACATATAATTAAGAGTTAGAGTTATCGTCTTTTCTTCCTTCAATCCACCCCTCAGAGTGTCATTTGCTTTTTAATTTTGTATGGAACTTTTGATATAAAGATCTTCAATATTCAGATAGTCAAATCTATTGACCTTTTTTCCTTCAGTTTCTGCCTTAGTTTGTTAGAAATAATCTTAATGTATTAAGATAAGTATATTCAGTTATACTTTCTTCTAAACTTTTCATCATTTAATTCTTAAATTTAATTCTTTAATACATTTGTAATTTATTTTGCTACATGATATAAAGTTGTGATCTCTATATTTTTCCAAATAGTTAACAATTTTCTTTAACCCAAGTACGTTATCTGCTGCAGTGTTTTGACCTTTTTTTTTTTTTTAACCTTTCTGTAAATGATGGCTTCGTTGGGCGTGAGGGTAGTGGTAGAAAGATCCTTGGGGCTGGGACTTTGTAGGTTTTGCCTCCTCAGTACCAAGAGCGCCGAAGGAGAAGTCTAACATCCCCATGTGCTGGACGCCCTCCGATGGCACTCCCTCCCCTGGCTGACCCCCCACACCTCGGATTTCGGACTGCTCCTCTCAGCCTCCTCCCTGGGCCCTTGCTCCTGTACCCATCATTTGAGAATTAGGGGGGTCCTCACTCCCTCTCTTGTGTAACCTTTGTCAAACTCGAGGCATCAACAACTCCCTATATTTACCACCCTTCAAATACTGGCATCCCTCCCAGAGCCCTATCCTGAGTTCCTGTCCAAAACAACAACAACAACAACGACGACGACGACGACGAAAAAACACCTACAAGTATCTCATTATCATTTCAATCTGAACGTATTCAAAACTGAACTCATATATCCCCCCTAACCAAACCCTTTTTATCTCCTCTTCTTTAACTTAGAGAATAGGGCCACCATCCTCCCAATTTCCTAAACAAGAAACCTGGAAGCCATCCCATATACGCCGTCTCTCCCCTATTCTGTCATTAAATCCTATTGCTTCTACCCTTCAATATCTCTTGACATACTTTCCTTTATTCCCCTCCTACCCACCCTTGGCCTACTTGTTTCTAGATTCCTGCAGAACCTTTGTTCTATCAGCTGCCAGTGTGCCTCTCTGCAGTCCACCATCCCCACTTCCACCACAGAACATTTTCAAAGAAAAAGGAAACACGGGGTGCCCTGTCACATTGCCTTCCCCACTGCCCGCGTGAGACTCCTGGGGCTCCCCGTTTTCATCCCAATGAGAGGCCCTCTGCTGTGGTTGCCCTTGTGCCCACCATTTTTCAGAGGGCAACAATTCAGCACAAGAGAGGACAGGAAGAGGAGGGGAGAGAGGTTTTTGAAAGCGGCTTTGGATTCAGGACGTGTTTGGAGACCCATTCTTGGTCTGGGAAGTAACTCAGCCTCTCTGGGCCTGGTTTCCTGGGGCGCATCAAGTTCTACCCCAGCCCCACCTCAGCCCACCGCCCCGCCGCGTGTTGAAAGCTTGACTGGAGGTTCCCTGCAGGCAGGGGCACAGTGTATGCAACGCTGCACAGGGAGTGGCCCAAAAAAGCTGTTCGTGACTGAACACAAGAATTTTCTGGTTAGCAGACGACGGGATGCAGCGGGCGCGGCGCCTGCACCACGCTGAGGGTCCGGGTGTCAGGGCTGGGCTGCTCCGACTCCGCCTGCGGCCACCGTCGGCGCAGGGGGTGCGAGGACCGCGGGGAGGCCCCTCCCCGCCTGCTTCCCGCCGCCCGCTGCTGAGCAGGCGCTCCCTCCTGGCGGCTGGCGAGCCAGCTCCGGACATCCGTCCCCACCTTTCCGTGAAGCCCGGCGCCCGCGGGGCCTGCCTCGGCGGTCAGGTCAGCGGCCTCCAGCCTCGCTCTCCAGCCCCAGCCCGCAGCTGCCGCCGAGCGGAGCGCACCTGACCCAGGCGGGCGGGGCGGCGGGCGGGGCGCGGGGCTGACGTGGCCCGCGGCATGGAGCGGGCGTGATTCATCAGCAGCCGTGCCGGGGCGGCATGGGGGCGCGCGCGGCGGCCGCCTAGGTGCCCAGGGCAAGGCAGCGGCGGCGTCCCCGGCCCGGCTCGCCCGCGCTTCTCTCCCTGTGGGCGGCGGCCCGGCGCCTGGAAGGTCAAGATGGAAGAGATCCTGAGGAAGCTGCAGAAGGAGGCGTCCGGGAGCAAGTACAAAGCCATCAAGGAGAGCTGCACCTGGGCCCTGGGTAAGCGCCCGGTACCTGCTCGCCGCGGAGGGAGGGCCGCGCGGCCGGGGCTGAACACGCGCCTCTGCGCGTGGGGCTTTCGCGGAGCGTGGGTCATGGGTGCCGTTCGCGCGATTGCGAGAGTCGCCTCGGGAAATTGATGTGGGATTTGAGAGTCTTGGCTCGGGCGTGGACATCAGCCGCCTCCCCTCCGGTCTCTTTCACTCTCCAAAACCTTCCCCGGGAACCGCTGTCCTTCCCTCCTGGCGGCCCCCTTCTCCCGGTCCCGGCGCTGGGGACGATGCTTCCCCATCGCCCAGTTAGGCAGGACCCAGAGCCGGTGCGAAACCTGGGGCCTGATAGCGAAGCGCCTCTAGGGAAGAGGGAAGTTAAACCAACAACCCCGATGTCGAATCCTTGGCGAGTGGAACCAGGAAGGAAAGGCTTATTTAGTTTGGTTTTCCTGATAGAGGTCAGCTTGCTAAGTGTTAGCTTTCATGGTTATTGCACTTGAAAAATAACATGCGGGCGGGGAGCATGTTACCTCTGCAATTCTGTTGTGGTCTGCCCTTCAGACAGGTGGGATTTTAGGTTTGTGAGCTGTGCTAGCATTGAAATAAGTTCCAGGGAGCAAATTTGTGTTTCTCTTCAGACTCAGGTTGCAGAACTCAGCAGCGGAAAAAAACGGAAGGACATTTCATTTAGGCTGGGTTTGGGCAATCAAAATGGTCAGAATGGTAATGCATATAGATCAGAAGCATACTTCGGGTGGTGGTGCTGCTTTTTAGAAAGGAAAGGCCAAGAAGAAGCCAGAGCAGCTAGCTCTGCGGGCTCCTCGCTTTGCCTTGCCGGAGCCTGATGTGATGTCTCAGTTGCCACTCAATTGAAAAATGAAATTGACTCCCTTTCCCTTGCAACCAAGAACCATCACTGTCTGTCATGACACTGTGTGTGCGTTGATGCAGCCTGAGATAGAGAAGAGCCTTTAGCAGGCTTTCCACTAAATGTAAAATTTTGAGTGGTTTAGGTGACTCTTAATATGTAGATGGTCTTAATTCACATGTTTGGGTGTGTGTACAGACAATTATAGCAGCATCTTTTTTTTTAAACCTGTGCCTATCGTCACAAAATTGTCTAGAATATTGCCTTGGAAGTTTGTCTTGTAGGTAGAACCAGCACTTGACCATTTTAGCTTACTGTTAGAGAAAAATGGACCAGAAATCTGAGAGAGCAGCAAGGCTCTTAAAGCCACAGTACTATTTTTGCGTTGCCATTGTCATTCAGCAGAGTGGTTCAAAGCTAGATTCCAAAATGCCTCTAATGAAGGGTCACAGATGGCTGGGTAACATGATAAAGCAGGGCCCAATTGTGCTTTAAACATGCCATTCCTAGTATTCGTTATTATTTTGCTGCAAATTAGGCAGAGTTAGATAAACAGGGAGGAGGAGATTAATCTAGTATTTTAATAAGTTTGAATACTGACATCAACGTCTTATTAAGTTAGACCACAACGTTGCTGAGTTTAGGTCCTTTAAAGCCATTGGGGAGGCTGAGCATTGAGGTAGGTAGATTATTCGAGTCAAGTCTGAAAAAAACCAGCCTGAGTGGATGTGCTTCCTTTCCCAGTGATTGTTCTGTAATTAGCAAGACAAGACAGAAGTGCATGAAATAGTTAAATAATAGTGCAGGGCATTCATTGTGCAGTTGGATTGACCAAACCAGCAAAACAAGTCAAAGAAGGGAGGATAAATGTGAGGCCCATGGATTGGGGGAGAATTGGTGTGAGCTGGTGGAGCTTTTGAAGCAGATTTCACTTGGAGAATGGGGAAGCTATGAATTCCTTCTTTCCTTTGCTTCTTTATTTAGCAAACATTTATTAAGACCTCCCTGGTACTGAGCAGTGGGATATATGGATGAATAAAATGTCCCCTATAAGGAATTTGTTAGAAGAGCATGGTGGAGACATGAACAAAGGTATAGAGATAGGTTTTCCTGTTGTCTTTCCCACTCCAGTCCATTTCCACTGCCCATCACTGTTTAGATTACAAAACACCTGTCACTCTTCAACCCCCATAATTTATTTCTAGATTAATGTGTAAATTCCTCAGAATGCTCTTCAGAATCTAGCCCCAGCCTCTGTTCTTGTCACTCCCCAACCAAGATTCAACGATCTAGCGGCAGTCAGCTGCAGCACTTTGTTGAACATGCTGTGTGGCACACTTCTCTCTTTGCCTTTGCTCATGCTAGTCCTTCTGTCGGGATTCCCTTTTCAGAATGTGCAAGGTCCAACTTGTTTAGGAAACATTCTCTGAGCTCCTCAATAGGATCAGTTGCTTGTCTGGGTTCAGATCCTTGCCTTCATGACTCTCTTAGGGTACCTACTATTTTGGATAGTAGTTGATTGTGTGCACAGGTAGGCTCTTATGGGCAGTATAATTGACAAATATGTTGGGTGCAAGAGACAAAAAAACTAGTTTAAACTGGCTTACACAAAACAGGATTTATTTACTCCTTTAACTAAAATACCCCTTGCAAGAATAGCTGTGATTTAGTAATTAGACACTGTTTCAGGGATCTTGTCCTGCTCTTTGTGGGTTGACTGACATGCTCTGCATGGGTCTCCACGGTTTTGGGCTCATGAATCAACACACTTAGACCATTTCATGAAAAGAGGCAACAATAAACTTAGACCATCCCAGGAAAACAGGGCTCATCCTCCACTTAGACCATCATTAAAGGGAAGTTATCTCTCACTTAGACCCTCATGAGAGAGAGGGGTCATTCTCCACTGAGACCCTGTGGAGAGAGGGGTCATCCCCCACTTAGACCCTCATAGGAGCAAGGGGCCATCCCCTACTTAGACCATTGTGGGAGAGAGGGGTCATCCTCACTTAGACCCTCATGGGAGAGAGGAAGCATCCCCCTCTGGGACCCTCATAGGAGAGAGAAGTCATCCCCCTCTGAGACCCTCATGGGAAAGAGCTCATCCTTTACTTAGACCCTCATGGGAGAGAGGGGTCATCCCTCACTGAGACTGAGGCCCTCATGGGAGAGACGGGTCATCCCTCACTGAGACTGAGGCCCTCATGGGAGAGGGGTCATCTCCCTCTGAGACCCTCATGGGAGAGAGGGGTCATCTCCCTCTGAGACCCTCATGGGAGAGGGATCGTCCCTTACTTAGACCCTCAGGAGAGAGGGGGTCATTCCCCACTGAGACACTCATGAGAGAGAGGGGTCATCCCTCACTGAGACTGAGACCCCCATGGGAGAGAGGGGTCATCTCACTCTGAGACCCTCAAGGGAGAGAGGCATCATTCCTCACTGAGACCATTTTGAGATAGATGATCGTCACCATATTTAGATCATATCAAGAGAGTAGACTTTTCCAGTCACTCCTGCTCGATCCTTGGTTTCCCTTGTTCTCTTTGTCCTGCTGGTTCATGTGAGTATCCTTGAACCAGTCCTCTAGTCAAAGAATGGAAGGGAATAACTGCTTTAGGCCTAGGCTACAAGTTCCACTGAAATTCAGAGCTGGGGAAAATGGTTTCCTGGAAGTATAATTAGGATGCTTCTTCAGAAGCCAGGGGAACGGACACTGGTCAATCAAAACAATACGTGTCACCAGTGTAGTGAGCTCTTTAGTACAGGGACTGCCGTTTATGCTTCTTTGGTTGCTTCTGCACCTATAATGGAAGGCAGACATTCAATAAGTAAATGAATACTTTAACTGCTTGCTTGAGTTTTAAATAATATTCATCTTTTTCTATTTATAAGAGTTATATATGTTCACTTTAGAATGTTGCAAATAGTGGAACCACATAAAGAAAAAATTAAAATAATCTGCAGTCTCCCTATCCAGAGATAACACTGTTGACATTTTGGAGTCTTTCCCTTTGCAAAAGGTCATACCACATATGGCATATTGTCATGTGTTTTTTAACTTTAGCATCTTCTTCTACTTTGTCTACTTTGTCATGATACTTCTCTGAAAATCAGTGTTAATGGCTGTAGAATAACTAACAAGGCATATGTATGTATCTTTATTTAGTGTTACCTGGTTGGTTGTTTTTGTTGGTGAGGAATGGCCTGGCCAGGGAGTAGAAAGGAATGAGTTGGATAGAGGGTTGGCTTGGGGAAAGGCAGAAAGAACTTCAGGAACTGGCAGTCCTGGGGGCTTGTGAGCTAGGCTGTGATGGGATGAAATAGAATTGCAGAACAGGAAAGTTGGAAGCAACCAAGTCCTACTTTTAGTATTTAATGTCTATCAGGGGCCTTATGCAGAATAGATGTGGAAAATGGAGTAGCGAGGAAAGAAACTAGAGGCACGAAGGCCAAGTAGGAGAAGAAGGTACATCTATCCAACCAGCAGCCTTCTCTCTATGTACCCACCTGCTTTTTCTTCCAGCCACAGGTTATTACTTCACAAACTCCCTAAAAAGTGTAGAAATTGTATGTGTGTTCTCACCTTCTACTCCGTCTTCATGTTGCTGTCATATGCCTTTCATTATCCCACCAACTCACAGTTACTGAGGAACAGTAACATACAGCCGTCCAGCTGGCAGACCATTCTCACTCCCATCTCACAGGTCCTCCTGGTGATACTAGACACACCTGGGCACCTGCTTTACCTTGACTTCTATGACCACACCCTACCAGCTCCATCTTGGTTCTTGAGCCACTCTGTCTCCTTTGACAGCGCCAGATTCTCTCCCCAGCTGTAAATATTTGAGTTTCTTAAGGGATAACTTTGAGCCCTCATCTCTTACTCCCAGCTCTTCTGGAGTTGAACACACACATACCCATGGCTTCAGCTCCGTTTCTGTGAAAGTGATGCCCACGTTTATATCACTAGTCGACACCAGTGCTCTGAAACCCACACCCCGCAACATAGCTACCTACTGAACATCTCCACCTGAATGGCTCACAGGCACTCAGCTCAACAAGGCTCAAAATGACCTTGTGCTCTTCCCCACCTCTACCTCACTGCCAAATCTCACCTCTGGTGTTTCTAAATGATCAGTTGATGTCATCACCTGTCCAGTTGCATTAACCTGAAATCTAGAGTCATCCTTGACACATTTCTGTAATTTGCCATTTTACCTAGTCTGTCACCCAAGCTCTACTCATTTTTACCTCCTAAGTATATGTTAAGGCTGTCCACTTCTTTCTACCTCTGTTGCCAGCTCTCCAGAATAAGCTGCCTTCTCTTTTGATCTGGACTTCTGCAACAGCCTCCTAACTGCTCCTTCCTTGTCTGCTCAAGTTCTTTTTCCCAAGTAGTGTCACCTTGGAAAACCCCAATCTTTTCATGACATGCCATGTTAAAACACTGAATAGCATCCCATTAGGATAAAAACAAAAGTCCCTAGTGTGTTCTGTCCAGCCCTACATGGCCTGGCTCCTACCTGCCCCACAGCCTTGTCCTATACCACCCTCATGAGAGAGAGGAGCATCCCACATGGAGACCCTCATGAGAGAGAGGGGTCATCCCCCTCTGAGACCCTTATGGGAGAGAAGGGTCATTCCCCACTGAAACCCTCATGACAAAGAGGGGTCCTTACTCTCTGAATTTCAGCCACACTGATCTTCTTTCAGTTACTCAGCTACCCTGAGGGTAGTAAGCTACCCTCTTACTTCATTAATTCAGCAACTGTTTAGTGAGTACCTACTACGTGCCTGGTACTGTTCCAAGTGTTAGGGATAACATGGTGAGCAAAACAGGCAAAAAGATCCAAGAGTTTACAGACTCTTGGAGAGATGACAGCCAGTAATCAAGATAAATAAATAAAATATACATGACAGCAAAGAGAGTGATAAGAGCTAAGAAAGGGAAAACATAAAATGGTGAAGAAGATAGGAGGTGCTTGGAGTAAAGGGGGAATTGCCATTTAAATAGGGTATTCACAGAAAACCTTACTAAAAGGGAGGCTCCTAGTTGGGAAAACATCTATCTGATGGCTTCAGGAAAGAGCAAGGAGTCAGGGGGCTGGAGCAAGGGGAGAGAAGTAGGAAGTGAGGACCAGATCATGAAAGTCCTTGTTGGGCTCTCTAAGGATGAGATGGGGAGTCATTTGGGGTGGAGGAAATGCTGTCATTTGGGTCCTCACAGGATCTCTCAGGCTACTGTGTTAAGCAGAGACTGCAGCTTCAGGGGCAAGCCCAAAAGCTGAAAGCTCAGGACAGAGGCTGGTACAGTCATCCAGGTGATAGAAGGTGGCAGCTAGGACTGAAGTGGCAGGACAGAGTCAGGGAAGATGTTGGGATTCTCTAAGCATTTCACACTTATTATTCACTGTGCTTGGAGTGACCCCTCCTTATCTACTTTAAGTAAATCATTTATGGTCTCATTACCCCCAGCAGGAAGCCCTGACCTCGCAGTCCAAAGTAGGACCTCCTTTTCTACTTTTGCCTGATTCCCTGTCTTTTCCCCTGGCATCTATCATGCTTTGAAATGAGAATGTGCACTCCATGAATTCACGTATCATGTCTGTTCTCACCACTGGGTCCCTAGCCCAGGACCTGGTCCAGTATTTAGGGAGAGAATCAAAGAAGGGAGACAGGAATTGGCACTGGCAACTAAGAACCGTGTCAGGCCCTTTATGATCATGATCCTGTCAGTTCCTCATAAGCATCCCAGGAGGAAGGTGTCATTGTCTTCTTTCTAAAGATGAGGGAACTGAAACTTACAGAGGATAAGTGACCTGCCCCGATCCCACGGCATCACAAGCTGGAGCAGAGCTGGACTGGAACTTGGTTAACTTTGCTTTCGTTCTTGATGCTTCCATGGTGCCCTCTCCCCAGCTACCATTCTGTCATGGGTGCTTACCGCAAAGCTGCAGGCCATTTTCTCCTTGACCTTGACCTTGGATGTTCTTCACCTTGGGTTCCACACTTATCCCATGTGCCTGGGAGTCTCACTGCACTTAGAGGTGTAGTTTCACAGTGGCTGCTGTGTGACTGCCTTTTCTCTTTTCCTTTTCTTCTAGCTTGCTCTTAGCCTTATAGAGCTGGGCACTGTTACCCAGCCTTAGTTGACTATATATCCCTCTGTCCTGTGGGAAAACCATGCTGATCTGGTTGTTCACTGTCACTGCCTCTCCTTGGGCAGCAGCATCGGCTTGTCTTGAGTGCCAGTCCCTGCTGTGCTAAGTGGTGGGGTGCGCTGGCCTGTATGGCCTTTGAGCTGCTTCCTGTACCTGCATCTCAGGGCTTCCCTTTCTTGTCATCCTGTCTTATCTTAGGCATTGACTTCAGTCCTTCATTTTCCTCCGTTGGCCTTGTCTACACGATACCAAGAACCCTGCTGAACTCATCTTTCTGTTCTGCTGATTGTCTTTCTGAAATCCACTCTTTTGCTCCACTGGCCACATCAAGCCCAGATCCTATCAGGCCTGTCCTTAGCCTTGAGTCTCTGATATATATATTTCATGTTTGTTATTCTCTCTGATCTCTGAGCAAGGTGGGAAGAGATGTTTCTCCTTCCCCAGTGAAAATAATTCAGATAGACAGGGCTTGCTGACTCTTAGGAGTGAAGAAAGGGGTTAACACAATTTGAGCTACAAGACTGGAGACAAGTGGGAAGGATTGAAACAGTACAGTTTTTTGGGGAAGAGACTGGTGAGCTTTTCATTATCTCTAAAATTGGAGGCAGCAATAGTGTGAAAAATCCACAAACAGTGGTAAAGTGTTGAACATCCAGGTTGGATTAACGAGATTTGGATGTGAGCCTTCCAATCGATATCCTAACTATACTGTAATTTAAAAAAAAAAATTAATCTAACATGTCACAAATGTGTGTGAGAATAATGAGATGTTGTGTAAGTGCTTTGTGAATTTGAAAGTCTTTCACAAGTATGAATTATTGTGTAAGGATATTGAAACAGTATTTCCAAGGACACAGCTCTTCTTTCTCTATTTTTATTACAAGAATATAGTATCTTAGTCAGTTGTAACTAGATTCAGTGGTTCAGATTAGGAATTTAACTATTTGTTCTTTATCTGTATAGGGAAATGTGCCCTAATTTTTAACTTTTCCCTCTCCAGTAGTTTGCAAGGTCCAGGGAAATCTCTGGGACTCTCAAGGGAAAAGGATTTTAAAATATGAAGGACTTGCATGCAGATAATTGAGAATTGACTAGTTTATAATTAGAGGAATTCCTGGGGAAAAGAGAAACTAACAGAGAAATTCATGTACAGTATATATTCTCAGTGTTTAAATATTTATTTTTAACTTTGTAATTTTTCTTTTGCAGAAACTCTGGGTGGTTTGGATACCATTGTCAAGATCCCTCCACATGTACTGAGGTAGGAGATGGACATTGTATAATATCACAGAAGTCAATATTGCCCATTGAAGGCCCAGATAACCACATTGATTTACAGTGTGTCTTAGTTTGTTTTGTGCTGCTATAATGGAATACTACAGACTGGGTGATTTATAATGAACAGAAATTTATTGGTTCATGGTTCTGGAGGCTGAGAAGTCCAAGATCAAGGGGCCACATCTAGCAAGGGCCTTCTTGCTGCATCATCCCAAAGGTAGAAGGACAAAAAGAGGGTGGAACAGAGAAGAGAGAAGGGGACTGAATGCACCCTTTTCTAACAAAGCCCCACTCCTGTCATAACCGCATTCATCCATTCATGGGGCAGAGCCCTCATGGCCAGATCACCTCTCATTAGGCCTGACGTCCCAATACTGTTGCATTGGGGATTACGTTTCCAACACTTACTTTTGGTGGGGACACATTCAAACCATAGCATAGCATTTTACTTGCTGACTAAAGGCTTTCTTGCACCCATGAGCTGGGATATTTTATGACGTTAGCATGATATGAACCTAATTGCATTCGCTTCACCTGTCTGTGGAGGGAATGAAATCAGTGACCTAAAGGAACCAGTCATGGAAGTCCATGGTAAAAGGATCAAATTGGTCAAGGAGAGACATGATCAAAACTTACGTGAAGGAGTAGAAAGAAAATTGTACTCCCTCTGATGGGGATGCACCCCTATACCAGGTAGTGTGGATTTAAGCTCTGTTTGGCAACCTTGGATGAACATCTTCTTACTGGTTGTGAAGTCCACAGCCAGATGCAGCAGCCCAGAGATAGGGAGCCTGTTTCCCCACCTTGTTCACCTCCCCCTATGCCTTCTCCCAACCCTCACTGGGAGAGAGATGCCTGCCCTCTGTAGAAAAATTGGATAGAACAATAGAATAAAAAATAAAGTTGTTCATAACTTTATCACCTAAGGATGATCACTGAAAAGTTTAATAGATTTTCTTAAATATCTTTTTCTATACACATATATTTTTATAAATTAATATAAAATTTTATTCACGACTTTGTTGCCTGCTTGGTTTTTTTTACTCAATACCATATGGAATATTTTCTAATGCCAGTATATGTTCTTCAAATTAAAATGTTACATATACTTCCATTATATGGCTGTAGCATAATTCATTTAGCAGTTTTCCTGTTGTTTAATAACATTTGGACTGTTTCCAGGGTTTTCTTTGCGATTATAAAATATATTGGACTATAACCCTTTGTTGAGTGTGGTTTCTATGTTCTCAGGATACTGTGATTAGATATTTTCTCTCTTTTTAAGTAGATTGAACAAAATTTATGTTTCTATCTTTTTAAAAAATTCATTACTTTTCCTGTAGTAGCTGCATACACCTGTAGGTTTACATATTGTAAGGGAATCCATGTGTTAAACTAAGTACATTTTTGTGTGTACAAAGCTTATACATGAACAGAATGTTTGGCAACAACATGTTTATCTAGTGGAGAGGTGGTACAGCTGGAGTGTCCAGCGCATAGGAGGATGTGAGGACTTTCTATGAGCTGTGAAGGCATGGATAGTTTAAAGAAGGCAATTTCCTAGCTCCCAACTTCTCTAAGTTCCGTTTCTTAAAACTGATTTGCTTCAAAACTGACGTTGCCACGTCTCCTTTTCCACCTCACCTTTTACGGTCACTCTGCTCTTGCTTGACAGAGAAAACCACACCTGTTACCCATCTGTGTCTTACAGTAGTGTGTCACCCTGGGGTACAGAGATCTTGTCCCACCCACAAAGAACTATGAAAATGCTAGTGTCCATACAGGTAAAGGGAGTGATTATAAGGACCAGGAAACACATCGTTTTTCAAGTTAGGTAGTTTTAACTTCTTGACTTTCAGCAATATTGAAGGAACTATAAGATGATAGATGAAAAGATTTTTTTGATGATGTCTCCTTCATTCCCTTATTATTTATGTAAACAAGGTTTCTTACTGCTTACAACTATAAAGGTAAAGAATTGATATGGAATTTGTGCTAAATTCTACCTTATTGTATAGCAATAAAAAATACTTCTCCACAGGCATATGAACTAGCTGGGGGAAATATAAACAAACTCCATTTCTTTAGAAATTTATTTTTAATAAAAGTATATTTTCCATGCTAACCATATTGACATTTGATAAATAATTATTAATGTTCTTTGGACCAATTTTGTGCATTAGTAATGATTGCTTATAATTGAACATTTTAAAGCCTTATGGTTACAGGAAATATTTTAAAAGTTACTTTATGCATACTTTTTCTTAAGAGAGAAGTATAGTATGGAGATTAATAAAAGGCTTTCTAGCATTAAAATATATTGGAGAAAATTATTTGGGGAAAATGGAATGGAAATATAATAAATTCAAGGAGAAAAATAACAATACAGCATTTTTTACTGTTAAAGAAGAGTTTCTTCACCTTTTTTGATGGATGAAGATGTTTTTCAAATTGCTGTCATATTCACGAGATAAATTTCGAGAGTGATATGTTTTAATTAAAAATTTTAATAATTCTAGTATTCCAGAATTACAGCCTTCACAATTAAAATTATGATGAAAAAATTTGAATGCTAACTTAAAACACGTGAAAAACAGAATCTTAACCTTTTCTTAGTGACTGTTTGTAAAAGAGTTTGATAAACTCTGCTCTAAAGGTGGTTTCCTCACCCAAAGTGTTGTTTAACCTAGCAGTGAGGTTTTCTGTGGTTCTGGGTTTGTGATGAAAGGTCAGTCTTCAGTGTGAGGAGCAACAGAAGAGGTTTCTGCTCCACTGGCTGGGAATGTTTAATTGTTGGGCACATACATATATTTAGAATTGTTATAGTCTCTTGCTTAATTGATCCCTTTATCATTATATAATGACCTTCTTTGTCTAGTGTTCATGTGTATGTGTGTGGCCAGAAGAGCTGGAGAGAATATGGTTTCAATGTGTCCAAGGACATATTTTTGGTTCTCCTGTTACTTATTTGGCTTTATTTTATTCAATGATCTTTTGCTTTACCCCAGAGCCAGCTACCTATCTTGTGTACCTACAGGAGCTATTGACAAAATTGGTGGGAGGGGTGTCAGATGAGAGACTATGGATGAATATGTGCATATGTACATTTCTTTACATATTTTCACCATTATTAGAAATTCAACTCAGAGTATTTCTCCTAATGATGAAGATTATCCTAATGTACAAAGATGCATCATCTTACTATTCAAAAGAATGGACATTATTATGTTTAGATGCACAATGAGATCATCAAGCATTCTTGTACAGAGAATTGAACCATATGAATGAGACACAGGAGATATGAGCCTTTTTTTGTTTGTTTGTTTTTGAGATGGAGTCTCGCTCTGTCTCCCAGTCTGGAGTGCAGTGGCATGATCTTGGCTCACTGCAAGCTCCGCCTCCCGGGTTCATGCCATTCTCCTGCCTCAGCCTCCCGAGTAGCTGGGACTACAGGTGCCCGCCACCAGGCCCGGCTAATTTTTTGTATTTTTAGTAGAGACGGGGTTTCACCGTGTGAGCCAGGATGGTCTCGATCTCCTGACCTCGTGATCCGCCAGCCTCGGCCTCCCAAAGTGCTGGGATTACAGGCGTGAGCCACCACGCCCGGCCTCAAAGCTGTTCTTTTAAAAACAAATTTGAAGCAGGAGAATGAAGATATACAAAATGGAAAACATTGTGATGTGGTAGCAAATGTAAATTTATTAGAGATTTTTATACATATGAGGAGGTTTCAGTTTGTGATTCACAATAGTGGGGAACCTCTCAAAGCCTCTTCTAAGATACAAGAAGAAGCCATAATTAGAGCAGAAAAGAGACCGAATCAATACTAGTCTGATTTACTATTCCAGGTTATCATTAGGGAAATGATATAAAAAGGAGACATAACAGTAATGGGCTTTTCCACCTGTGTTGTAAATCAGTCCTTCTTTAATCCTTTGATTCCTCTTAGAGACACTTTAAACCAAGAGAGCATTTACTCTATTAAATCATTATGTGTAACATGGCATCCTTCTATTTGGGCATCTGCTAAAAAAAAAAAAAAAAAAAAAATTCCAGGCGCTGTAAATATTTGCTCATTGAGGAGAATTTGGATATGTTATTTTTTCTTCCATTCTGCTTACATCTAATATATGGGAAAGAAACCAAGTTTATAAAGTATGTCTTGCATTTTTCTGATTTTAAATTCAGGTTTAGTTTTCATTTCTGTTACATAATCACCTGGAGGTGACTATTTGCAGATTTTTTAAATTGTTTGTTTTGGAAAGGGCTAAGGGATCATTCATAATCTTGAATACTTTTGCTATGCTTTTTCCTATTTTTTTCCTTTTGCCACTGATTTGTTAATTTCATGTTCAGTGTAGTCCCATTGTCATAATTACTAATAGTGTTTTTGGTCAATTGTGTGCGTTAGTAGTGATAGCTTAAATCAGAAGAACCCTTGAAGAGCCTGTGTTGAAATTGAATCCTTGAGAGACCTATGTTGTATTATCTTTCCTTTTGCCATTGATTGCTCTAATGACTTTTGAATGATTTAAGTGACTGGTGACTGGCAGTTATGCATAGACCATTCTAAGGGAGATATTGATGATAAAACATTTTAGATATAATTAAGGAGGTCAAGAGACATTGCTTATTTGTGCCCAAGGCTCTGTCACTGATCAAATGCTCACTCTCATTGTTGACGTGGTGAGCAACAAGGGTAGGAATTAATGCAGAGCCCATTGATATTCAATGTCATGGAGGGAGGAAGGTCCAGGGAATATGTGTTATGGAATATTTCCTGATTTTATTAGTGGCTAGTCATGTGAAAATCTTTCCACCTTCCTACCCTTAGTCTTGCTTTTGATTTGGGGGTGGGTTTTAAGGATCCTTATCTTCCTCCATGAGGAGACTGCACCCTTGCTGTCTTTGCTTCTCTTTTCCCTTTTCTTAAACTTCAAGGTCTTCTTACATGCATCTATGCAGGGTTGAATAAATCTATGAATTAGTGGGCTACTGTGGTATCCCTATACTGAAGAAGCCATCGATAGCTCAGGCTACGTCTTAGATTAGAATCATCCTGCCCATGTCCTTTTTGTTTCATAAGCAAAAGCCAACTCAGGATGTTCCCTAATAGTGATGGATTTAGTGAAAAATATGACCAAGTACAGTTGCCACTGGTAGTCACTGATTCCATCATGACTATCCACTGGTTTTTCAACCAAGTAATAACGTAAGACTTTGAGGCTACCGATCAAGAACAATTAGAATATTCTGCAGTTGTTGAGTAGAATATTCTGTAAATGTCTGTTAGGTTGATTTGGCTTAAAGTCCAACTTAAGTCCAATGTGTCTTTGTTGATTTTCTGTCCCGACAACCTCTCTAATGCTATGAGTGGGATGTTGAAGTCCCCTACTATTATTGTATTGGTGTTTAGCTCTTTCTTTAGGTCTCGTAATATTTGTTTTATGAATCTGGGTGCTCCAGTGTTGGGTACATATATATTAAAATTGTTATAGTCTCTTGTTGAATTGATCCCTTTATCATTATATAATGACTTTGTTTGTCTTTACTGTTTTTGATTTAAAGTCTGTTTTATCTGATAAAAGTATAGTGATTCCTGCTCACTTTTGATTTCCATTTGTATGGAATATCTTTTCCAACCTCTGTACTTTTAGTCTACACATGTCTCTACAAGTAAAGTGAGTTTCTTATAAGCAGTGTATAGTTGGATCTTTTTTTTTTTTTTTTTTTTTTTTTTGAGATGGAGTCTCACTGTGTCACCCAGGCTGGAGTACAGTGGTGCAATCTCAACTCACTGCAACCTCCGCCTCCAGGGTTCAAGTGATTATCCTGCCTCAGTCTCCCAAGTAGCTGAGACTACAGGCATGTGCCACCACGGCCGGCCAATTTTTGTATTTTTAGTAGAGATGGAGTTTCACCATATTGGCCAGGCTGGTCTCAAACTCCTGACCTTGTGATCCACCCACCTCAGCCTCCTAAAGTGCTGGGATTATCGGTGTGAGCCTCTGCACCCGGCCTAGTTGGATCTTTTTTTAATCCTTTATGACAATCGATGTATTTTAAGTGGAGCATTTAATGCATTTACATTCAAGATTAATATTTGTATGTGAGGTTTTGTTCCTGTCATGTTGTCATTTTCTAGATTCTTTGTTTTTTTCTTTTTCTCTGTCTTTGTGGTTTGGTGGAATTCTCTCTTGTTGCCATTCATTCCTTTCTCTTTTCTTAATCCTTTGTTTGATTGCTTTATAAGACCTGTGAGTTTTATACTTTTGTGTTTTCATAATGGTGAATATCAGCCTTTTATTTCCATGTGTAAGACTCCTTTGAGCATTGCTAGTAGGGCCAGACTAGGGATGATAAATTCTCTCAGCATTTGCTTGTCTGGGAAAGAATTTATTTCTTGTTCATTTATGAAGCTTATTCTTGCTGGATATAAAAATCTTGGTCAACATTTTCTTTTCTTTGTGATTCAGCACTTTGAAAATGTCATTCAATTCTCTTCTGTCTAAGAGGTTTCTGCTGAGAAATCCACTCTTAGTCTGATGGGTTTTTCTTTATAGGTGACTAGATGCTTTTCTCTTGCTGATTTTAAAATTCTTTCATTTTTATTTTATTTATTTATTTATTTATTTATTTATTTATTTATTTATTTATTTATATTTTTTTGAGACAGGGTCATGCTCTGTCACCCAGGCTGGAGTGCAGTGGAGCGATCTCAGCTCACTGCAACCTCTGTCTCCCAGATTCAAGCAATCCTCTCACCTCAGCCTCCCTGTAGCTAGGACTACAGACGTGTGTCACCACACTCAGCTAATTTTCTGTATTGTTTGTTTGTTTGTTTTGGTAGAGATTGGGTTTCATCATGTTGCCCAGGCTGGTCTCAAACTCCTTGACTCAAGTGATTCACCTGCCTCAGCTTCCCAAAGTGCTCGGATTACAGGCATGAGCTACTGCACCTGGCTCACTTTTACGTTAGACAGTCTAATTATAATATGCTGCAGTGAAGTCCTCTTTGCAATGTATTTTTCTGGAAATTGCTGGGCCTCCTGTATCTGGAGGATCTGTCCAAATTTCTTGCCAGACTTGGGAAATTTTCATCAATTATTTCCTAAAAGAGATCTTTGGTCTTTCTTTTCCCTCAGGAATACTGATAATTTGTAAGTTTGGTTGCTTTCTATAGTCCCAAATATCTCAAAGGCTTTGTTCATTCTTTTTTCCTTATATTTTGCCTGACTGTATTGTTTCAAAAGACCTGCCTTCAAGTTCTGAGATTCCTTCTTCTGCTTAGTCTAGTCTATTACTGAAGCTTTTGAATATATTTTGTAATTCCTTAAATGAATTTTTCAGTTCCAGAATTTTTTAAAGATGTCTACCTCCTTGGTTAATTTTTCATTCATCTCATGAATTGATTTTCTGATTTCCTTATATTTATTTTCAGATTTGTCTTGCATCTCATTGAGCATCTTTAAAATCAATATTTTCGGCCAGGCGTGGTGGCTCAAGCCTGTAATCTCAGCACTTTGGGAGGCCGAGACGGGCGGATCACGAGGTCAGGAGATCGAGACCATCCTGGTTAACATGGTGAAACCCCGTCTCTACTAAAAAATACAAAAAACTAGCTGGGCAAGGTGGCGGGCGCCTGTAGTCCCAGCTACTCGGGAGGCTGAGGCAGGAGAATGGCATAAACCCGGGAGGCAGAGCTTGCAGTGAGCTGAGATCCAGCCACTGCACTCCAGCCTGGGCGACAGAGCGAGACTCTGTCTCAAAAAAAAAATAAAAATAAAATCAGTATTTTGAATTTTTATCTGACATTTCAAGGATTTCTTTTTGGTTAGGATTTATTGGTGAAGAATTACTGTGTTCTTTTGAGGGTGTCACATTACCTTACTTTTTTATGCTTCCTGTATCTTTGTGTTGATTTAAATGCATTTGGAACAAGGGTAGCTTCCTATTTTTGAATTTGTTTTTGTTGGGCAGGGGAACTTTTTCTATAGAAGATGTGACTATGATGTTGGTTGGCTAGGGTTTTACTGAAGGTATTCCCTAATCCTCACCATTCTTATGTCTTAGGCCATCTCATAAGATGAAATATAGCATACTTGTCATGGCTTCTCTTCCTTCCACATGCCAAAGCCAAGATCAAAACCACAGGTCTAGAGATGTTTGAATAAGTAGCCCAATAGCTCCCCTGCATATTGAGCACTAAAAGTTAGGGGGACATGTTCTGAGCTGCTGTCCTCATCAAAATTGCCCAGTGTGTGTCTTATAACATGCAGCCTTTCTCAATTCCTTATCCTACTTATACTTGAAGACTGTGCTGAGGTGTCCTAAAGTCCTTCCTCTATTTCCTAGGTAAAAATGATATTCCTCTCCTTTGTGCCCTCACCGTTCTCCTTACATAATCCTGTTGTGAAGCTCATCAACCACGTTGGCAGTTGTTTGCAGGTTCTATTATCAGACCCTAGCCTCAAGGAGCTCATCTAGATAAATTACTAATCTTTGTATCTCTTAGCTCAGTGCTCTATAAATGTTTGTGGGATGAAACTGCTTCTCCAGCTTTATATCACATGTCCCAGAAAGCCACTGCCTTCATCTCCTAGATTCTTAGAAAATGCAGTATTCAAAAGAATCTGTGCCAAAATGGAATCTCAGCTTTGGCAGTAGGACTTCTAATATCTTACTCACCGAGAGGTTGGTCTTAAAGAGTATACTCAGAAACCCAACACTCAATTATTGACCTCAGCTAGTATAGACTTAAATCCTGTGCCCTCTACTTGACTAAAGCCCTGCCCCACCTAATGTATATTAGATAAGGGGTGGAGGATGGTGGTGGTAGTAATCAGGACTCTGACCAATATTCTATGCCAAAGGATGCTAAGGATACAGAGGTTTCAGTGCTCAGTGAATTTCCATGAAAAGTCCTTGGCCACCCTGGAAGAGGCATGCTGCCTGTCCTACCCCCACCTGCAACATTAATTTGACTTGGAGTATTTCTGTTCTAAAGGACTAAAGAACCTCCACTCCCATCCTGCCCCAATCCAGGATTGTCTCTTTCTTCCTTCCAGGTCACTTGCAACAGTACTTGTCCAGATGAGATAAAACTGTCAAGGGAATCCTGGAGCTATTTTGTCAAAAGGCAGCCATTGGCAGCAAACTTCTTGTTGGCATTACTCAGTGCCCCTTTGGGAACAATCCCAGTGATTACCCTAGCCATAACCCAGCCATTTTGCTTACCTGCTTCATGATTTTTCAGAGCCAGCCTCAGCCTAATTGCTTTCTCTTGCCAGTTGTACTTTCCAGAAAGACTCTAACAGCTTTTTTTCCCACATGTCTTTGTATGTGTCCTACCACCTCTCCTCCCTGGCTGACCCTCTGCCTGGCCTTTTGCTTCATTTTGCCTGCCTGGTTCAGACACTTCATTCAGTCCAGATAATGACATATTTCTCCTCGTCTTGATGTGGTGATCTGCTGATTTTTCATGCAGGGTGTGAGCACATTCATCAGTGTTTATACTTGGAGAGAACCATCCATAACAGCTTCCCATTCCTCATGTGGTTTTATTTTAATTGCCTTTATGCCGCATTGATCTATTTTAGTGCTTTAGTTCTGTGCTATGAACCCTGGAGCGACTTCTGCAAGATATGCAAGGTTTTTGGTTGTTTTGTTTTCTTTTTAGAGACAGAGTCTGACTCTGTTGCTCAGGCTGGAGTGCAGGGGCACAATCATAGCTCACTGCAAACTCGAACTCCTGGATTCAAGCAACCCTCCTGCCTCAACCTCCCAAGTAGCTAGGACTACAGATGTATGGCACCACGCCCAGTTAATTTTTTTAAAAAAATTTTGTAAAGATGGAGTTTTGCTACGTTGCCCATGCTGATCTCAAATTCCTGGCTTCAAGCGATCCTCCCACCTTAGCTTCCCAAAGTGCTGGAGTTACAGGTGTGAACCATCATGCCCATGAGCTTTTTGATTTTAATTTGAAGAAAGAAACATACCTGCATCAACTAGGAAGAGCTTTGTATGATTTAAAATGATGAGGACAGCAAATACCCTAATAGCTGTTTTTGGCACACAGTTTGATTCTCATCAGTATTGTGCCTGCCTTTCTTATGTCATGGAGAAGTGTTGGACTTGCCTTGCTACCTCCCACTGTCATGGAGGAAGCAAAGGATGCTGGTGTAGAATTTGTAATTCATGTTTTCAGCTTGTGCTAATGAATGGAGGGTCTGAGCATACATGCTGGACAGGTGCTTCACATTATTCTAGATAGATTGTAAACATGTGTGCTTCTCTTGGATGTAAACTCATCTTAAGTACCCTTTTCTTGCCTTCCTCCTTTTCTCCCTACTATAGCTGACTTCTTTTTGCAGAGTCACACAAATGTAAATGAGTTTTGGCTCTGTTGAGTCAAACTCTGTTTTGCTGGTTCTGGACCATAAAAAAAGGGGTAGGGGAGCTTTAAGACACTTTGGTTAGTCCAAGCCTGGCTCATTTTCAGATTTAGCGAATTCTTTATCTCAGTAAGTTGTGAAAGGCAATGTGAGGACATCGTCAGCCTTTCTGGGCTCAGTGGGAACCTTGTAAGTGAGCAAGTGCTCATTCTAGAGGAGACCTGAACTTTTCTAGTTTCCCGAGATCAGGCTTGCCATAAACAGGTGACCAGAGAAATGTATTTGCAAGGAGAGAGTGGCACATGGACTAGCGTTTAGCAGTGGAGGTTGCTGAAATCCATGTTAGAAATCAAGGTGCTCTGAAGATCTAGTTTCTCTTTTTCCTTTCCCTGCTGCTGTGGAAGACAAAGAATATTCTTGTCTCCTTTTAACATAGTATAAGTGATAATACCATTCTATTTCCTAGCTTACAGACAGCTGCTTCTGTGGGGCTATCTGCCCATTGTAAGCCAGTCCTAATGGTTTCCATGTTCTATTCACGTTGATAAGGAAGACCGACAATTAGCTCTCCATTACAAAGCCTCTCCTTGTTAATAGCTCTGACATAAAAGCACTCTTTAAGTGATGCAGTCATCACTTAAAGAAGTCACCACTTAAAAAATGAGTGCATAAGTCACCCAAGTTAGTATGGAGGGGATATTGGCTTGAGTGGTATTTTAGGATGTGCACAAATTATTAATGTTCAGAAACAAGCTGTGACCACTCATCCTTTCTTTATGACCAACAGTTGATGACTTTATAACACTTGGCTTTAAACATAAAATAAATCCACTGAAAAAAATATAACAATCCAATCATGAATTTTTGTTTTTTAAGCCTCTTCATTCCTTTTTTTTTTTTTTGGTTTTGTTTTGTTTTTGAGATGGAGTCTCACTCTGTCGCCAAGTCTGGAGTACAGTGGCGTGATTTGGGCTCACTGCAACCTCTGTCTCCTGGGTTCAAGCAATTCTCCTGCCTCGGCCTCCAGAGTAACTGGAATTACAGGCCTCCACCGCCATGCCCAGCTAATTTTTTTGTGTTTTTAGTAGAGACAGAGTTTTGTCATGTTGGCCAGGCTGGTTTCGAACTCCTGGGCTCAAGTGATCCATCTCAGCCTCCCAAAGTGCTGGGATTATAGGTGTGAGCCACTGCATCCAGCCTCTTCATCCCTTTTGAATAGAATGAAGGCAGGATTTTTGCAGTGTGCATTATTCTATGAATTGTTTTCACCATTAAACTGTGCCTTTAAGGCAATTTAGTCCCAAATTTTCTGCTTTCATTTCAAACTGTGCCTCTGAGAAATTGTTTATATTGATGGATTATAAAAATGGATCCCAAGAGATGGATAGGGACCTGAGCCCATCAATTTAGTGATATCAGTAGCTCCACAGGGATATTTACATCTTTCTTTTTCACCCTCTAGGACTTTTCTTCTGAGAGAAGGATGGGTGCAGACTAGAATCATATTTTGTTTTCTTGGAAGCCTTTATTATTAAGTATTTTATATTTTTGTATATTTTTAATTTTACTGTGTATTTATGTATAGTTGAATTGTATATAAATCAATGGGATTATGTAATTACATAATTCCCTGATGTATCTTTTTCAACTTAAGTCTGATACATTTGATACAGGAGATCTCCCTTTACCTATTTTGTAGTCCACTACTCTGTTAATATTATGCTTCTTAATATGTTTAATAGCCTTATAATTCACATTTCCCATCGAAATTTGGGATGCATGAGAATACAAGTTAACATTTTCAAACCTTTACCAAGTGCCAGAGACTTTTCTGGGTACTATATGTATGCTGTTCCCATTTAATCTTGACAGCACTCCTGTGTGAGACAGTAGACACACTGAGATTGGAGGGGCTATGTAGCTGGCTGAGCTCCTTGAGCCAGTCCAGAGCAGAGCCAGGGCTGCTGGACTCCAAAAATCACCTTCCTAACTCACTATGAGGTATTAGCTCTCCAATTATTTGACTTAATACAGAAGTTTTTTTTTTTTATTTGCAATTTATGGGAAGAGCTGAGATATATACAATTACATTTCATGCAGTAAATCACTTGATGAAGCACCATTGTTGAAAAAACCTCCTAGAAAACCTGCTATATTTTGCCATTGCCCACTCACAAGTGCAACTTACCAATAAAGGATTATGGATTAGACCACCTTGTATCGAAACAGCTTCAAATGCAATTTCCAAGGAGCCAGTGCTTTTATAAGAGGGTTGTCCTATATTCAGACTGAGGGGACTGTCACGAATTATTAGAGCTATTAAGATTAGTGTGTATACCCAGCTTTGCCAGGAAATGACTTCAATTGACTTTACCTCTCTGTAAGGAAGAAGGAAACTTTAAGACAAAAGAGACTCTAGTCTGGAACTGATGTGAATACCCACTGGGGAAACCTGAGTAATTATGCAGTTAAATAACTAACTCTTATCTCTCCACCTTCTGCTAACTTGACCAAAGGAAGAGGCCAGGTAACAATTAATATGGTTTTTTTTAATGAGGGTTAAGGTGAGCAAAACTGAAGAATTACTGAGAGAAGATTTAGGATAGGGCTCATTTTTAGGCCTAAAGGAATCCTTCTAGAATATTTTAAGTGAGAGCAGACCTACACTAATTTTCAATTTAATGAAGTCCAGAGAGAATTGTTCTATGTAAAATAATGGTTTTTATTTTCCTGAAACTATAACTGCCCCATGGTGTGCTTTATTTTATAAATTCTAATTTGTTTTTCTGTATTTACCAGCTGGGAGAAAAACCTTCAAAAACAAAGGGGTTTTGTATGCTTATTTCAGAGGCTGTTGGTAGGACAGAAGCCAGGAAACTGGGCCCAGCTGTGCTTGGGGGTTGGGCGAAGGAGGGATCCCATGACTGGGAAGGGCAGAGGGAGAGGGCTGAACACAGAGGATACCCAGGACTGAGCAGGTGGGAGGGCTGCTGGGTTTACCCCCAACTCTGAAATAAAGCTGAGTGTGGAAGACAAGGTCAGCAACATGACCTTTGCTGAAAATGGGGAGGGTAGCATTCATGCATTTCAGAGGTCGTAAAAATAAAGAGGTAATTTAAAGTCAACAGGAGGGTTTGATTAAGAAAGAAAACAATTGTTAAAGGTGTGCATGCCCAGGCATTCAGTACAGAAGATGTTTTTACGAATGTTTGCTCGAGATGATTGCCTCACTGCGCTCAGTTCTGCATATTGACGTCTCTATCGGAGGGGTCTGGAGAGACTGATGCAGAGTGGGAAGACAGGGTGGGGACTGGGCTCATGTGAATCAGGCAGTTGGCAAGGGGGAGCAGGTGGCCTGGGTTTGGAGTCAGCCAAACACACAGCATGGTTTATGCCAGAAATGCAGTGAGGAACAGGAGGCATGCTCTCTTCTCTCAAAGAGCTGGTCATTTGCTGAAGGGAAAGCAAATAGGTCATCATAATACACATGCAAGTCCTGGTTCAACATATGCCTGTTGGGACCTCGAGCTGATCATTTTGCCTGTCAGTTTCCATAAATGGAGATGGAAACAGGAAGGTAGGGAGGTGCCTCTGTTTCCCCAGTGTGACAGGTCTGAAGAGATCCCATTGCAGGCCACAGAGGTGGCCTCAACCTCCCCTGTGAGTGCTCAGCATGTGTCCATGCTGGGTCTGTCCAAAGGAGGGCCTTGCCCCTTTGTATCTCCCCTGTATCGGGGCAGGAGGGCAGCTTCCACCCACAGGGGTCTCTCTCAGAACCCTCTGTGTGTTACTGATGTGGACTGAGGCAGCACTTCTCAAACTCTTGGGTGTCAAGACCTTGTACGTTTTTAAAAATTATTTCTCCCACATAGCTTCTATTTAAAATTTGGATTATATCTATTTACCATATTGGAAACTAAAACAAAATGTTTAAAATCATTAAAAATAATAGCAAACCCATTCCATGTTAATATAAATGACATACTTTTAATGAAAAATAACTACTTTTATCATACTTCTACCATCCTCATAGCTATGGAATTCATACCCCCCAAACAATGTAGTCTTTACTGGGTTCTTATGAAGATTACATAAAATATAAAGCAAGACAGCAGTTTGCAGAATTTACAAAAAATCGTGAATGAAATATCACTCTAGTAAACAGGCTTGCAGTTTTCTGGAAGTTTGCGGTGTGATTAAGGTTTCCCCCCTCCTGTGCTGGGTTTCAAAGTGTGATTTTAGATAGGAAAACAAGGGTACCGGGAAGAAAGGGCAGATTAGACTATGGATTTAAGAAGCATTATTTCAGGCCGGGCACGGTGGCTCAAGCCTGTAATCCCAGCACTTTGGGAGGCCGAGACGGGCAGATCACGAGGTCAGGAGATCGAGACCATCCTGGCTAACACGGTGAAACCCCGTCTCTACTAAAAAATATAAAAAACTAGCCGGGCGAGGTAGCGGGCGTCTGTAGTCCCAGCTACTCGGGAGGCTGAGGCAGGAGAATGGCGGGAACCCGGGAAGCGGAGCTTGCAGTGAGCTGAGATCCGGCCACTGCACTCCAGCCCGGACGACAGAGCAAGACTCCGTCTCAAAAAAAAAAAAAAAAAAAAAAAAAGAAGCATTATTTCCTCATCCTGTGAAGATAAAGGTGCCCAACTGGTCCTTGGGAATTATAAACGAATCTGCCTGAGCAGGCAAGACTTGGAAAACTTGACTATGGCAGTCTTAAGTGTTCTTTAAAATAAATTCTGGTGTCTGAAATAAAAGAATTGGAATCTCATGTTGCTTTATCATTGTGTTCTCTTTCCATTTTTACTTGTAGACTCAAAGAAATTTCTTTGAGCTGGCCTCTCTCATGGCAGTCCATGGATGAGGGCGGCTGTTGATGGAGCTATGGGTAGGACGGAGGACATCACATTTCCAGTAGGAACACATACCTACCTGAAGATGATGCTTTGGTTTTGTTTTTAGCCAGAAAATACACAGGGGCGTTCTTAGTTTAGGGAGTAATTATTTGCATTTGTAAATTCTCTAGGCCTTCCATTATTTTCCAACGGAGAAACCATTGTTTGCCCACCCAACATCCAACTGCTCCCTACCCCCAATGAACCTGACTAGGTATAGGATCTGTCCTCTTTGTCAGCCCTGTGCTTCCAAGGAGGCTGGCCACAGGCTTGCCCTGCGTCAGTATATGAGAGGGGTACCCTCTCAGTCTTGTGAAAGTGAGGTTCTTTCTTCCTCCGAAACGTTTCACATTCAAATGATGCTTGGAGCAGCTATAGCTGTTTGCAGCTGTGAGAGGAGCCAGCCAGGGAATGAAGCTGACATATGGTGGATCTGAAGAAAGATAGAAAGGGCCTCCTAGCTGTGTTAAGGGGGCACTGAATCACCTGAACCTGGAACTAATCTGCCTCCTTGTTTAGGCCACCGAGGGAATTGGACTTTCTGTTGCTTGCAGCTGAACACACCCTAACTGATCACCCTCCCTAAAGGAATGATCATGACCCGTAGGGATCCAGAGAAGGGAGAATAGCCCAGGCATGTGCAACTGCCATAACCAGTCTGAAGATCTGCTGGTAGGATTCTTTTCTTCATGTCTGGCTGTCTTTTGACCATTTTGTTGTCCTGTTATTTTGTGTATAAGATAAAGAGTTGAAGTTTTAAATTAAATGGTTGGTAACTTTGATAAAATATGGAAGAGAGCTGAGATATCTGTGGTGTTTACAAGGTATGGGACCTTAGAGGTGGGGCTTTGGGTTTCTTTCCACCCCTTGAGCATGCAGATGCACATTAGAGCCTTGATCTTTCTCCATAAATTACTGATTTACTTGTAGAATCTCCCATCCAGATCTTGAACTCCATCATCCTTATACCCATGGCCTCTGGTGCAACATGAGTGACCCCCAGTAATGAGAGTTACCAAGGAGTATTGATCTATGCCAGGAATTATATCAATGGCTTGGCATGCATTGTCTTATTGTTTACAACAAGTACAATAGGTACTAACATAATCTGCATTTTCATGATAAGGGCATTGAGGCTTGAGTGATAAAATCACTTGCTTGGGGTCCCACAGCTAACAGATGATAGAGGTTCAAATATAGGTCTGACCCGAAAAATGTTCTTTTAACTATTCTGTTTCTTCAGTGCATATTCGTTGAATATTTGTCATTTAGATGTGTTAGAACAGGAATTGTCATTCCTATTGATTTCACCTTTCACCCTTCGGAAATGTGCTGGGACAGAAGACACATATGCCACTACCTGAATATTGGCTCTTCTCTGGGAATAGGCCTTAGTGAAGTATGTGACTTACAAATACATTCAGTGGTAAGGGAAGGCCTAACTAGCAGTGGTTTAAATGAGATGGGGCTATTTTCCTCATGTAACAGGCTGTCTCGAGGTCGGCTTTCAGCACTGGTATCTCCAGGATTCTCTTGGCCTTCCATTCTATCTGACTCTTCATGCACAAAATGGCTGTTGCAGCTTCAGATATCACATCCCCATCTAGAAAGAAGTCAAAAAGACAAAAGGCAGAAGGGCAGAGCCAACTAAGCAGGTCTGGTCCTTTTTGTTGGTAAAGCAAAAGTTTTCCAGGGTTACAAGGAAGGCAGGAAAAGTGGAAAACAGGATTTTTGGGAAAGGCTCACACCAAACTGATCTACCACTTGGAGCTGACCGTGCTGTTGGGCAAAATAAAGTTGGACTCTTGTCACTGAGGAGAAGGCTGCTAACACTGTCAGCCACACTTCTGAAAGTGGAGGCTGTTAGAATTTGAAGAGGCAGTGGAGATATCCCCATCCTGCAAGCAAAACAACTGGGACTTGTAGGGAACACAAGTGTCTGAGCCAGGATAAAAGAAAAGGGCCTGTTTCCTTAGACTCTGCTGCTCTTCTCACTCCACTGTCCCTTTCAAAGCTTTTACATATCTCCTCCGCGAGTTATTCCTCTCATCCCTTTTATTTATTTATTTATTTACTTATTTATTTATTTATTTATTTGAGACAGACTTTCACTCTTGTTACCCAGGCTGGAGTGCAATGGTATGACATCAGCTCACTGCAACCTCCACCTCCTGAGTTCAAGAGATTCTCCTGCCTCAGCCTCCCGAGTAGCTGGGATTATAGGCATGCACTACCACACCTGGCTAATTTTGTATTTTTCGTAGAGATAGGGTTTCTCCATGTTGATCAGGCTGGTCTCGAATTCCTGACGTCAGGTGATCTGCTCGCCTCGGCCTCCCAAAGTGCTGGTATTACAGGCATCACACACAGCACCTGGCCCTCTCATCCTTTTGAAGGAGGCCGGGAAAGTCAGAAACTTCCTCGAGCATTTTGGGTAGAAACAAAGCTTTGGAGAGAGCCAAGTAGCATGCCCAGGATTATCCCCTCTGCTCAGAGCTAAATAATGGGAGGGAGTTGGACCAGAGTCCTTTTCACAGACCCCATTGTCCTTCATGATACTGTGACCTCCCTTTATGGTCTTTCTCCTTAGCCTGGAGTAGGGAGGTTCCTTGCTCAGACACCCTGGGCTTTCAGGTGGGTAGTCACAGCTGCCTTGACACCATAGCAAGGAAGACTCCGGCTCTCAAGGGACGATTGGTTATCGCCCAGCCTGCGTAAGAATATTGAGTCCCTGTGTGTGCCTGGGGAGGGGAGAATGCCACCTGGTATGGCCATGAAGAGTGGTGATGCCCCATAAACTTGAGTCCGAATGTTTTCTCCCAGGTTGGTCTGACCCTGTCTCTCAGTGCAGTTCCTGGATCAGTCCTCTGTGGCATGTTTCCGCCTTCTCAGTCTGGGACAGAGAGTGCCTTGGTGCTTTCCGACATATTGGGAGAAACACTGTAGCCCACCTCAGCATCCACCTGATGTGAACAGTGTGTCAAGTCACCCTACCAAAAAGGCATCGAGTGGAGCCAGCAGTATGTGTAGGTGGGGGAGTCAGGTACTCCTAGTTTTCCTCAACTTAGGAACCTCTCCCAGTTATACTAGGATGGGAAATGAGTGTGTGTGGGGATTTAATCTAGGGAAAGGAAAAACACCTGTTCTGAGCTAACGGCAACTACATAATAGGATTTTGCTATAAAATAATAGAGTAGAACAATTATAGCGTTTGTAATACTTGAGTATTTGTTTATTGACAAATTCCTTTTTCCTCCATGTGAACATCTTTATCAGCCTCCAGGATCTTAACTGGCTTTCGCTGATTTTTTTTGGATCTTAGCTGGCTTTCGCTGATTTTTATGAGCACCCATGTGTGTACTTTCGCAAGCTTACTAAGTCTCTGTTTGGATGCAGGACATTTACAACCACTCCTGCTGCAAATGACGGTGCTGCATTTGCTGTTTGTGGTCTCTGATAGCTATGAATGGCGAGAATAATAATGTCAGGCAGACTTAGGATTCCCCCCCACCTCCCCTGGTAAGGAGGATCTGTCCTGTCCTCCACAGTCACTTTGTCATGCCCTCAGCGGGGATAGTTCTCAGGCAGCTTTTACTGTCTTAGTTTGACTGTCTTTTGCTCTTGAATCATTGCACTAAGAGAACAATCTGCTACTGTTTTCTGTCTTCAGTGCGTTAAAAAAAAAAGATACTGGGCATATTTGTTTTTCTTCCAGCACATGTCTCGTTTGGAAAGGTCATGCATTCATGTGGTAGACTTGCTATCACCCTGAGTGCAGTAAAGCAGCCCATTGCCAACATATTGCTATACATACAGCTGCCTTCGGGGTGACTAGGCTATAAGGCAGTTACAGACAGGCTGAAGGGCACCTGTTGTGCCCACACAGAAACCCAACCTTTAACACAACATTTATCCTGAGAAACAGTCTTGTCTTCACATCACATAGTGCCAGACCTGAGGCTACTTGTTGGGCAGGTTAACGTAGATCTTAGTCAGCTGACCTGAAGGCTGATAGAGAGAGGTATAGGGTCTGTGATATGTTTAAAGCAGGCAGCTAGTAAGGAACCCACCCAACCGTTTTGGCTTCTGCCCAAGGCCTATTTTTAAAGAGTGCTTGCAGTACAGGATCGATGGGGATGTTCAGTAGTTGAAATACCACAAACGTATTACTGCTGGGAGAAGTTGCTGTTTATGGGAAAATAAAATTTTACTTCATTGTTCTCTGCCTGATGCTCACTGCCAAAATGAATTATTTAAGGGGAGTTATCTCATACATGGATGCATGAAAGCGATGTTCGATGCCTATGGCGAAGGTACTGCAAAGCTTTTAGCAGAGGACAGGAGCTATAACTTCAACAGGTAAAAAGGTTTCAGGCTGACCTATGGAAACACCTGTTTTAAATGATTTAGAAAGTAAGAGAATACACAGTTGACACACTTGTGAAAAAAGGTAATGTCAGGGTGTGAACTGAGTAAGTTCTCAGTGTAGAAAATTCAAAAACCTAGGAAACATAAGTATTGACAGATCATGTCACTGGAACCATGCAGAAGGTTTTACGACATCCCTACTTTATAGAGAGGAGATTCAGGCTTTGTGAGGATAACTTGCCCAGAGTACCCAGTAACAACGGTTAAAATCTAAACTCTAACCTGTGACTGCTGGGTGCAAAAGTCATGTGACCTAAAGATGAATCTTAATATTTGGTTTATTTTCTTCTGAGAGTATACAATGAAATTAAGATAT
Organism: Piliocolobus tephrosceles; assembly: GCF_002776525.5. Classification (NCBI taxonomy): domain Eukaryota; kingdom Metazoa; phylum Chordata; class Mammalia; order Primates; family Cercopithecidae; genus Piliocolobus; species Piliocolobus tephrosceles. The sequence continues at coordinate 36,967,271 of NC_045438.1, forward strand.
ATGGTATGTAATATTTTGAAGCTTGCTATTTTCACTTAATATATCAAACACGTTTTTCCAATGTCGTTAAGTGTTCTTTAAAAACATTTTTAAGCCATTAAAATTCCATCAAATTGATGTGCCATGGCAGGAAGGAAGGTCATTTTACTGTCTCCTTTATTGTAGGAATGATTTTAACAATTGGTTGAAAATTAACATGAAATACTAGAAATCTTCTTTTTGAAGCTATGGTCTCAGTTTTTAAAATGTATGTGGCCAGGAATGGTGACTCATGCTTGTAATCTCAGCACTTTAGGAGGACGAGGAGGGAGGATCACTTGAGTCCAGGGGTTCGAGACCAGCTGGGCAACATGGCAAAAATCTCGTCTCTACAAACAACTTTTTAAAAAATTAGCCAGCCATGGTGGCACATCCCTGTAGTCTCAGGTACCTGGGAGACTGAGGTGGGAGGATCACTTGAGCCTGGGAGGTTGAAGCTGCAGTGAACCATGTTTGAGCCACTGCACTCTAGGCTGGGCAACAGGACAATCCTGTCTCAAAACAAACAAACAAAAAATCGTAAAAAGTGTAGTATGCCATCATGATACTAGAAAGGCAGTTTGCTTGCTTGGTAGAGGATTTCGCAAGGATGTTTGTTGCTGGTTGATTGTGAACCAAGCAGGATAAACGTGTTCCCTCAGTTATTTAATGATATTAATAAAACCACCTATATGTAACCAGCTACCATACCCTGTGTCATGGGGTGGAGGAAGCACTAACCTTGCCAGGAGGGCCTCTGGGAATGCTAACAGGGCAAGCAGAAGTGTGGAGCAGGGTGGCATTTGGAAGGATGGATGGATGTGTCAAGTGGACATGAGGCTTAACAGTGCCAAGCATGTGTTTGATGAGCGTGTAATTCTGAGCCTTCAATGGTACAGTTGGTCTCGGCACCAGAGATGAAGCTTTGAGGTAATGTCCTTGGTCTTTCCATGTATTTAAACTAGTCTGATGCTTAGCTTTTACTATATCTGAGGCTAAATTTAGTGGTGTAATGCTGAAAGTTTTATCACTGTAGATAAAATGTCAATAAAAGAGTGAAGGGTACAGATTTTTCTATCTTCTGGAGCCCACGTGCCTGCCCATTTTATAGCTGAGTATGCGATTTGAACAGAAACAGTTCTCAGTTCTGTGTTTCCTGGGAGAAGTGGGGATTATTGCATTGGTGCCATGTGCTGGGTGGTTTGTGGGAAGAACATAGGAAAACTGAAAGATTAAACCTTTTCAGTACTTTGGTTAATCTGCAGGGATGCTGGTGCTTGTTTCCATGTTGCGGGGTCCTTTCTTTTTCTCCTTTAGCCTTTGCTCCCTGTGGTGGAGAGAGAACACGTTGCTATGGAAATGGTGTAGGCTTTTGTGTCCTATAATCCTTATATTTGAGTCTGGACTGATCCATTTACCAACTCTGTCCGTGGATCCATGACTCCGGGAGCTTCGTGTCTTGGACTGTGAAATGGACAGGATAATGGCCATTGCCCCAATTCCTGTGAGAATTAAATGAGCTAACTCACTGAGAAAGTTCCCAGCTCACATCACTTCTCATCCTTTCCACGCCACCTCCTCTTGAGCAGTGACCAAAGTGTGCCTAGTTTTTTCTAACTTTCACAGTAGAGTTAGGTTTCTAGTGGGAACTGATAATTCATAGTAGTTAGGTGACATGGGACAAGTTACTTACCATCTCCAAGCCTATCTGCTCATTGGTAACATGGAAATAAGTGTATATCACATAGTGTGTTAATGATCAGATTAAATGAGATAATGTACACCAAGTCAGAATGCCTGGCACAGAGTGGGCAGTCAATGACTAGAGGGTACTGGTACTAAATGGGCATATTTTAGAGGGACAGCCTTCCTTCTGGCATCTTTCTGAGCATCACAGCCTCTTCTGACTACTACTTCTTTGCCAGCATCATTAATTCTCTCTACTCACTGGCTGGGGGGATTTCTCAGAGCTCTATCCTTCTGTTCTGCACCTTGTACATTTCCTTGGAAGTTTCATCCACTTCCAAGTTTTCAGCTACTACTTATAGATTGATAACTTCTAAATTTTTCCTTGGCTCCAGGCTAGTACATCCAATTTGCTATGTGTTAGCATTTAGATGCCCAAAGGCACTTTGAACTCTAAATATACAAAAATATAGCTGCCATCTTTCCCACTTACTTCCTCAAAACTGTCCTTTCAGGCAGGCTTCTCTACTTTGTCTGCATGCTGTATGTAGGTTCTTTTTCCTTTTTTCCGTTCCTGAATGCAGACACCTAAATGCACTTTCAGCACTGAGTCCTTCTATTAGAGTGGAGCCCTTCCTCCAGGCTCTCCTGCCTCTGGTTAATAATGGTGACAACAATGAAGTTATCATAAGGCAGCTGTGATAATCAGGAAGAGCACCATAATCACAAGCATGTGTTGAGCGTCTACAATGTGCTAGATACTGTCAGTGCTACCCTGAGACCTAGGTGAGGAGGGACCCTGCCTTGGACCTATGTTGTACAGGCTTTATTTTCAGTCTCCTCAGAACAGTGGAATTGTTCCCACCCAGAGCCTGCCCTTTTCTCTCTGGTACTAAAGACTTCAGAATTCCCTGCTCCGTCTGTGTTGAGCCTCCTTACAGAAATCAGCTGTCGGGGCCAGGCAAGGTGGTTCGCATCTGTAATTCTAGCACTTTGGGAGGCCAAGACAGGTGGATCACCTGAAGTCAGGAGTTCAAGACCAGCCTAGCTAACATGACAAAACCTCGTCTCTACTAAAAATACAAAAATTTGCCAAGTGTGGTGGCAGGCGCCTGTAATCCCAGCTACTTGGGAGGCTGAGGCAGGAGAATAGCTTGAACCTGGGAGGTGGAGGTTGCAGTGAGCCCAGATCACACCATTGCACTCCAGCCTGGGCAACAAAGCAAAAACTCTGTCTCCGAAAAGAAACCAACCAAACAAAAACTCAGCTATGAGGTCTCTTTCCTGGCTCTATCTTTCAGGAGGCAAATGGTGCCACCAGTGTATGCATCCCTAGGCCTAAGGGCTGGCCATGAAGCAGTTACCTGCAGTGATTGTGGATTGGGATTGATCTGCAGGTTGAGGTGTCCATGTTGCTGTCTGAGACCCCTTGCGGGACAAGACGGAGCTGGGGCCCTCCAGAGCACTATAAATGTTAGGCTAGCTCTGGGCAGTCAGGACTTTGACTAACATAGCTTCTTATCAGATCATTCTAACACTGCTTGAGGTAGGTAATATTAGTTCCCTGTTTTTAGATTAAGAAAGTAAGGGTTGAAGAGGTGAAATGCTTAGCACACAGGTTGCCATTGTCAGGGCCTGAATTTGACCAAGAGTACTTTGACTCCAAACTTTTTTTTTTTTATGATAGTCTGTTTTCTATTCATTTTTTACATTGTAACCAGAGTTCCATTTGGTAGAAAATGTCTAAGATTACATTATTCCTTTGATTAAAAATCTTTCATTAGTTCCTCATTTTCAACTGGCTGAAGGTCAGTTTCTCCGAGTGGTATTCAAGACCCTCCAAAGCTGACTCAAAGCTCCCTTGTGAAATCATTTCACACCAGTCTTCTCACCGTGACCTCCTCATCAGGTCACAATGGGACTTTGGCTGCTCCACGAACCCACTCTGTACCTTTGCATTTACAGTCTCAGCTGGGAATGTCCTTTTCCTCTTCTTCACTGGGATGACAAAGTTCCATTCTGTCTCCTGCAGTTCAAGGCCTAATGAGTATCACCTTTTTATGAAGACACTTGCATTTTTCTAGACAAAATCTCTCCCACTCTCATTATACTTCTATAGTTGGTTGTGTATACCTTCATACAAGTGTTTATTGCCTTGTACCTATGTTTCCATATTATCACATGTCTGTTACCTCCTCTAGACTATGGGTTCCATGTAGGCAAGAACCGCGTGTCTTTCATCATTACGTGCCTAACATTTCTCACAGTGCCTAGACAGGTAGTAGGCTAAATAAATATTTATTAAATAAATGCTCTATTTGTTACTAAAACTCCTATGTACATCTCACAAATGGATTATTAGTCATTTAGGAATGCCAATTTTAGTTCTGACTGTGGTGTTAACTGGTAATGGACTGGTTTCATAAGGCATTTTGACACCATACCTGGAAATTTTTATTTCCTGGAAAACTGTTACTTTAGTTGACCATTTTGCAGTCATGGCACTTAATTTATAAGAAATTATAATACATCTATTTACGCATTATTTGTGAGCTTTAATAGGCCAGTGAGTCTCAAAGAGAATATGAAGTCAGTCTTGTTTTCTCAAAATTATTAGTTTTGTTTTGCTTTTAAGTTACCTGTCTTTTGTTGCATAGACTTTTCTGAAAGATATTTATGCCATAGAGTTGTCATTTTTTTAAGAGGTAACTCTACAGTTGCAAAGGTTATCAGCATATTAAAAAAATGATGGGGCTGGATGTGGTGGCTCATGCCTGTAATCCCAGCATTTTTGGAAGTGGGTGGATCACGTAAGGTCAGGAGTTCAAGACCAGCCTGGACAACATGGTGAAACCCTGTCTCTACTAAAAATACAAAAATTAGCCAGGCGTGGTGGTGGGTGCCTGTAATCCCAGCTACTCAGGAGGCTGAGACAGGAGAATCTCTTAAACCTGGGAGGCAGAGGTTGCAGTGAGCCGAGATCATGCCACTGCACTCCAGCCTGGGTGACAGAGCAAGACTCTGCCAAGAAAAAAAAAAAAAAAAGACGATGATGTTTTCCCACTACTTTTCTCTTGTTCCATAAAATTCAAGTGTTTGTGTTAGGAACCTGCTGCTGCTGTTGTTTGCATTTGCCACTCCTTGGCGGAAGGGTGCTTCTCCTGCTGGAGATTCCAGGCAGAGTGCTAACTCTAAATTGCCAGCTGGAGCATTTTCATCATGAAAAAAATCATTAAGTAACAAAATGCATGTGTTCTGTGATCCAGGGCAGGGCAGAGCAATTTCCATAGGCATGTTTCATGCTGTCAGTATATCCACACTCTAAGGCTGAAAGCTTGATTGTAGGAAAACATGTCACAGAAAGGAAGAAGCAAGGTTAAGTAGACTGATTTTAAATGACATATTTGGCTAAGGTAACTGTATTTTAGGATCACTTCAGTCAAGAAGGCTTTAGGGAGAGGAAACAATTCAGGAAATGTTTGAAAGATGGTATGGACATTTCTTTAGGGGGAAGAAAAAGAGAAGCTATTCCAGGAATATGGCTCAGTTATTGATAAATTGGAAAGGGTGGTGACTGGATAGAGGAGATGAAGTTAGCACAGCGAATTCAGGAAGGATGACATTGAGGCCATTAAGGGAAACAGGCATTCAGTGTTCAGGCCATAAAGCTTTGAAAGAAAGGGAGAGCATGTGTATGTACTTGTAGGCTCAGGCTAACTTCATGTTTTCCCTAAATCTTTTTTTTTGAGATGGAGTCTCGCTCTGTCTCCCAGGCTGGAGTGCAGTGGCGCAATCTCAGCTCACTGCAACCTCTGCCTCCCAGGTTCAAGCAATGCTCCTGCCTCTGCCTCCTGAGTAGCTGGGACTATAGGTGTGTGCTACCGCACCCAGCTAATTTTTGTGTTTTTAGTAGAGATGGGGGGGGTGGGTCTCACCATGTTGACCAGGCTGGTCTTGAACTCCTGACCTCAGATGATCTGCCCTCCTCGACCTCCCAAAGTGCTGGGATTGCAGGTGTGAGCCACTGCACCTGGCCACCTTTTCCCTAATTCTAAAGATAACATGTTTTATTCTTGAAGATCTTTAAAATGTAGAAACATGTAAATAATAAAACCAAAATCATCCACATTCCCGAAAAGCAAAGTGTTGGGGGGCAAGTTCTTTCCAATCTCTCCCTCCCTCCTCTGCCTGCGCTGTATGTGTGTGCCAGTTTTTATTCAAGAGGACAACCATGTATGGTATATAATCTGCATGATAGTCTCACATTTTTGCGTAACATTTTCAAAGTATTTTCCTGTGTCAAAAAAAACTTTAGAATACTTTTATTGATTTGTATTATTCCATTCTATAGATGTACCATGATTTCTTTAACCTCAGTTACATTATACATTATATTAGATGTATACAATGTATATAATGTATACAATGTATATAATGTATACGTTATACATTATACACATATTACATTATACAAGATACAGTAAACATCTTTGCATAGAAAACAGCAAAGTTTTCAACATCTATGATTATTTTCTTAGAAAAGGCTCCTAGCAGAAGAAACCCTAGTTAAAGGCATACCAATATTTTAATTTCTTTATATATATTGACAAAGTGCTTCTTATGAAAACGTTAAAGAGCAGACATTTTCCACAGTGCCATAAGAAGTGGCTCTGTGAGGAATTAAGTGTGTCTGTGGGGGTGAGGAGCAGCTTATAGCATTTCACAGTGGGAAGTTGTAAAATTGACATGTAGGAGATAATGTGAAGAAATGTTAAAATGGATTAATAATGGACAGAAAGAAAGGAGTGTCTTGGTTAAAAAAAAAAAATCTTTACTGGCTTACTGTATGTAAAATGTTTAACCTCGTTCTTGGAATGTAGTTTGAGATTGACAAATGGTAACCATTAAGGTCTCATGTGCCAAGGCATGAGCTCAGGGGTCCATTGCCTACCCTACCTCTTGTCCAGGAGTGATTTTTTTCTCTTCCCCTCCATCCCTCATCAGTAAATGCCAATAATACAGTCATGCATGGCTTAATAATGGGGATAGGTCCTAAGAAATGTGTCATTAGGCAAGTTCATTATTATACAAACCCCATAGAGTATTCGTACAGAAACCTAGGTGTACGGTCTACCATACACCTAGGCTATAGGCCTGTTGCTCCCAGGCAGGCTGTGCAGCATGTTACTGCGTGAATACTGTAGGTAGTTGTAACACAATGGAAAGTGTTTGTGTAACTAAACATAGAAAAGGTGCAGTAAAAATGAGATATGGAAGATAAAAAATGGTGCATTTGTATAGGGCACTTACCATGAACGGAGTTTGCAGGACTGGACGTTGCTCTGGGTGAGTCAGTGAGAGAGAGCGTGGTGAGTGAATTGGAATGCCGAGGACATTACCGTACACTGCTGTAGCCTTTATAAGCACTGTACACTTAGGCTACGCTAAATTTATTTTTTAAATGTTCTTTCTTCAATAATAAGTTAACTTTGGCTTACTGTGACTTTTTTATCTTATAAACTTTTTAACTTTTAAACTTTTTGATTCTTTGAAGTAACACTTTGCTTAAGACACAGATTGTCAGTTGTATAAAAATACTTTATATCCTTATTTTATAAGTTTTATTTTACTTTTATTTTTATTTTTTTATTTTTTTTGAGACGGAGTTTTCCTCTCAGGAGTGCAGAGGCTGGAGTGCAGTGGTGTGATCTCAGCTCACCGCATCCTTTGCCTCCTGGGTTCAAATGATTCTCCTGCCTCAGCCTCCCAAGTAGCTGGGATTACCGGCATGCACCACCACACCCGGCTAATTTTGTATTTTTAGTAGAGATGGGGTTTCTCCATGTTGGTCAGGCTGGTCTCGAACTCCTGACCTCAGGTGATGCACCTGCCTCAGCTTCCCAAAGTGCTGGGATTACAGGCATGAGCCACCACGCCCAGCCTTTAAGTTTTAATTTATTTTTTAATTTTTAAACTTTTTGTTAAGAACGAAGACACAAACCAACGTTAGCCTAGACCTACACAGGGTCAGGATCATCAATGTCACTATCTTCCACCTCCACATCTTGTCCCACTGGAAGGTCTTCAGGATCAGGAGCTGTCATCTCCTATGATACCAATGCCTTTTTCTGGAATACCTCCGGAAGGACCTGCCTGAGACCATTTTACGGTTAACTTTTTTATTTGTAAGTGGAAGGAGTATGCTCTAAAATAATGATAAAAATATAGAAAATATATAAACGAGTAACATGGTTGTTTATTATTATCAAGTGTGATGTACTGTACCTAATTGTATGTGCTATGCTTTTATACAACTGGCGGCACAGTTGATTTGTTTACACTGGCATCATCACAAACATGTGAGTATAGTGTTGCATGATGTTAGGTCAGCTATGATAGGAAACTTCCCAGGTGATTATGGGACCACCGTGGTCTGTCATTGATGGAAACACCATCGTGCGGCACATGACTGTATTTGTCCCTCCTTACTGAGTGGTTGTGAGAGTTACTGCGATCAAGTGCCTGAGCTCTTAGTACGGTGACTGGCATGCTGGAGGTTTTAATAATGGCACTTCCGTGACTCAACTGCCACCCTCCTTACATCAGTCAAGCTTAAAGAGTATTTTCTTTAGATTACGCAAGTATACTCTAGAGTTATTATATTAAATTGGTACAAATGGAAAGTATAAAAAAAGAAAAAATTCTCCCATGCCACTATCTGGAAATACCCACTGCTGACATTCAGCTGAGCTCTTTCTTGAATAATGCTCTAATTGATTTGCATTGCTATATATTAATGTTTGTTTTTTATTCTGCTTGTTTGGATTTTTCTCATATACATGTGTGCTTTTTGTAAGAAAATCATGGACAATAAAAGTTGATATCTTGAGGTAAAGTGTAGGCATAACCATTTTATGTTATTTAGAATTATTTCTACTAGATTGAATCATACGAAATTGCCAATATTCAACCTCTTCTGACCTATATAAATGCCAGTTTCATATGCTCAACTTAATAACTGTGATAGACTTGCTAAAAAATCTTGAAAGCCTGCAGGAGAAAAGGGATTTTATGTTCACAGGTATATCCCTAGGGCCTGAAACAGTGCCTGATGGGTGAATCCAAACTTTGTTTTGAAATAGAAAAGGATTGCTACTGATAAAAATAATTTCATTAAAATAGAAATGAAATGGAAATATATTTTAACTGCACTGTAGAGAAAATCAATTAAGGAACCAATTTAGTTCCAGTTGGGCCAATGGAATTGGCCGTGGCAAAAGCTTAATCAATGAAAATCAATCAGTGTTGGTGTAAACTGTTTAAATGTAAAGGACGCATATTCATTAACATGAATAATAACAACCCGAATGTCACAACAGTGAGGGTAGAAACCTTTCATATGCAAATTAGGAAATGGCATGACTACCAGGAAAGGTGCTGGCTGTGTGGCTTGAACTCAGCAGCTAGTTCCAAAGCCAAATTTTTTCCACATATCCAAACTGCCTACACCTTCTCCTAATTACATACCAACTGTCAACATAATGCATTGCTTCATGAATTACCACTCGAAATAAGAGAGTTCACATTATTTCTTTGATGCCTGTCCCCATTCTTAACATAGTGGAACTTTAAATTACCACTTTAAAGCAGTGTGCCTTACACATAGTTGGTGGGAGCTGGCTGTTCTCATAGACGTTATGGCGTAGGTTTGAGGACATAGATTTTCAAAACAAATGGTCTAGCCTAGGCACGACAGCCCATGCCTGTAATCCCAGCACTTTGGAAGGCTGAGGTGGGAGGATCATTTGAGGCCAGGAGTTTGAGACCAGCCTGGGCAACATAGTGAAACCTGTGTCTATTTAATATTTTTAAAAAAGAAAAGAGATGGTCTAAGTCTGAATCTTGCTCTTTCATTTGCAAACATATGACCTTGGACAAGTAACCTAATCTCTCTTAGTTTCAGTTTGGTTGACAATTAAATGTCTACTTTCAAAAGTTATAATTAAATAGTAAATAGGAACATGTGTAGCATGTTACTTTGTAAGCCACATCTAAGCCATTTCAACCAGAGCTATGATTATGATGTGAAGAAATTCAGACAGTTATTTGATAAATGGCTTAGATCACAGAATCCTAGAATTTTAGAGTATAAGCAGACCTCAGAAATGTAAGATATCTTCATACCTCTTCTCACCCAGAGCATCAAAGAGGAATCAGCCTACCATTCAGGAATGTATTTGGGGTTACTTAAAGTTCACGTTTTCCCTTTATTGATTCTACCCATCCATGAGCATGGGATGTGTTTCCATTTGTTTGTGTCATCTATGATTTCTTTCAGCAGTGTTTTGTAGTTTTCCTTGTAGAGGTCTTTCAACTCCTTTGTTGGGTATTCCTAAGCGCCTTATTTTTTGCAGCTATTTTAAAAAGGATTGAGTTCTTGATTTGATTCTCCACTTGGTTGCTGTTTGTGTATAGAAGAACTACTGATTTGTGTACATTAATCTTGTATTTGGAAACTTTGCTGAATTCTTTTATTAGTTCTAGGAGCTTTCTGGAGGAGTCCTTAGGGTTTTCAAGGTAAACGATCATACTGTCAGCAAACAGGGACAGTTTGACTTCCTCTTTACTGATTTGGATGCCCTTTATTTCTTTCTCTTGTCTGATAGCTCGAGCTAGGATTTTCAGTACTGTGTTGAAGAGGAGTGGTGAGAGTGGGCATCCTTGTCTTGTTCCTGTTCTCAGAGGGAATGCTTTCAACTTTTCCCTATTCAGTATTATGTTGGCTGTGGGTTTGTCATAGATGGCTTTTATTATATTAAGGTATGTCCCCTGTATGCCAATTTTGCTGAGGGTTTTAATCATAAAGGGATGCTGGATTTTGTCAAATGCTTTTTCTGCTCTATTGAGATGATCATGTGATTTTTGTTTTTAATTCTGTTTATGTGGTGTATCACATTTATTGATTTGCATATGTTAAACGATCCCTTCATCCCTGGTATGAAACCCACTTGATCATGACCATACTGCCCAAAACAATCTATAAATTCAACACAATCCCCATAAAAACACCACCATCATTCTTCACAGAGTTACAAGAAACAATTTTAAAGTTCATATGGAACCAACAAAGAGCCTGCATAGCCAAAGCAAGACTAAGCAAAAAGAACAAATCTGGAGGCATCACACTACCTGATTTCAAACTATACTATAAGGCCATAGTAACCAAAACAGTGTGGTACTGCTATAAAAATAGGCACATAGACCAATGGAACAGAATAGAGAACCCAGAAATAAACCCAAGTACTTACAGCCAACTGATCTTCAACAAAGCAAACAAAAAACACAGTGGGGAAAGGACACCCTTTTCAACAAATGATGCTGGGATAATTGGCTAGCCACATATAGGAAAATGAAACTGGATCCTCATCTCTCACCTTATACAAAAATCAGCTCAAGGTGAATTAAGGACTTAAATGTAAGACCTGAAACTGTAAAAATTCTAGAATATAACATTGGAAAACCCCTTCTAGACATTGGCTTAGGCAAAGATTTCATGACCAAAAACCCAAAAGCAAATGCAATAAAAACAAAGATAAATAGCTGAGACCTGATTAAACTAATGTGCTTTTGCATGGCGAAAGGAACTGTCAGCAGAGTAAACAGACAACCCACAGAGTGGGAGAAAATCTTCACAATCTATACATCTGACAAAGGACTAATATCCAGAATCTACAGTGAACTCAAATCAGTAAGAAAAAAGCAATCCCAGCACTTTGGGAGGCCGAGATGGGCGGATCACGAGGTCAGGAGATCGAGACCATCTTGGCTAACACGGTGAAACCCCGTCTCTACTAAAAAATACAAAAAAACTAGCCGGGCGAGGTGGCAGGCACCTGTAGTCCCAGCTACTCAGGAGGCTGAGGCAGGAGAATGGCGTGAACCCGGGAGGCGGAGCTTGCACTGAGCTGAGATCTGGCCACTGCACTCCAGTCCGGGCGACAGAGCGAGACTCCGCTTCAAAAAAAAAAAAAAAAAGAAAAAAGAAAAAAGCAGTCCCATGAAAAAGTGGGCTATGGACTTGAATAGACAGTTCTCAAAAGAAGATATACAAATGGCCGACAAACGTACGAAAAAAAATGCTCACCATCACTAATGATCAAGGAAATGCAAATCAAAACCACATTGCAATACCACCTTACTCCTGCAAGAATGGCCATAATCAAAAAATTAAAAAACAGTAGATTTTTTTGTGGATGTGGTGATCAGGGAACACTTCTACACTGCTGGTGGGAATGTAAACTCGTACAGCCACCATGGAAAACAGTGTGGAGATTCCTTGAGGAACTAAAAGTAGAACTACCATTTTATCGTGCAATCCCACTACTGAGTATCTACTCAGAGGAAAAGAAGTCATTATTTGAAAAAGATACTTGCACACACATATTTTTCTAGCAGCACAATTCACAATTGCAAAATGGTGGAACCAACCCAAATGCCCACTAATCAATGAGTGGATAAAGAAAATTTGGTGTGTATATATATACATACATACAATGGAATACTACTCAACCATAAAAGGAATAAATTAACAGCATTTGCAATGACCTGGATGAGACTGGAGATGTTCTAAGTGATGTAACTCAGGAATGGAAAACCAAACATCGTATGTTCTCACTGATATGTGGGAGCTAAGCTATGACGATGCAAAGGCATAAGAATGATAGAATGGACTTTGGGGACTTGCAGGGAAGAGTGGAAGGGGGTCAAGGGATAAAAGACAACAAATATGGTGCAGTGTATACTGCTTGGGTGTTGGGTGCACCAGGATCTCACAAATCACCGCTAAAGAACTTGCTCTTGTAACCAAATACCACCTGTACCCCAATAACTTACAAACAATTTTTTTAAAGTTCATGTTTGTGCTTGTATTGAAAGATAATTATTGGTAAATCCTAACTCTTCCTTTGTTTACCTATTTTAATTTCCCTTTGTCCATTGTTACCTGACAGCCTAATAAAGCTGGTCTGTTAACCATGACAATGCAGTTAAGGAAATAGGTTCAGTCTCTTCTTCATGACCAGATGCAGCATCACAGTGTGGATGATGCCTTCCTCATGCATATGCAGCACTGCTAATTATTCTTCTTTAAGAAATAATGGCATGTCAGGACATGAAACCTGGGGCCACTGCCTTTATTTAATTAGGCAAGAATAAATTTGCACGTGCCTCTGCATTAAAAATAATCGCTTAATGTAATCGAGTGTTGGTTTTTGCCATGCCGTTTTCCCAATGAGGCAGCATCTAGAAAGATCAAAAGATGATTTATTCCAGTACAGTGTGTGCAAAGGGGATTGAGTGTGTGCCATGTTGCATTTTCATTATAAATTTCATCCTGAGACCCAATTAACAGGCCTTTTTTCTCTTTCATTAAAATCACTTTTAGAAAAAAATGAAGGTAGGAGGGTTTTTATGATATCACAGAGCAAGCAGCAAAATTAGTTATGCCCCATGAATTTCCTTCTTTTGCACATGGGTTCATTTCCAATTGAAGTCAGGATCTGAGGCTTGTGATACTACTCTAGGGGCTGCTGGGTCTGAGGGAATGAGAGGCTTTGGATACAGATTATTATGGTCCTGTTACCAACCGTGCTACTACTGCAGTAAATTGTTCTCATTCATGTTGATTTTTGTTAGCTGTTTAAAAGCATTAGACTGGTGGGTACACTTTTGTTCTTACTAGTATTTACTAGCAAAAAACCCTGTTTTTAAGCATTTCATTTTAAGTAAATATCTATTTTGTTGTTGAAGATAGGGTCAGAAGCAACTACTTTGCAATAAATAGCACTATTAACATTGTAGACATTTTCTTAAAATATTGGTCCTCAATTTCAACAATAGAATTTTATTTACTATAAAATGTTTATAGTAACCTACACATACACCTACACACACACACACACACACACACACACACACAGATATACACACAAACACAGCTATCCAGCGCTCAGTGTAGCATCTCTTCAAAGGCCGTCCTAGCAGAACCCCAGCCAGGTTACACTGCCCTCTTCTCTGATACAGACTTTGAATGTTGAGCAGAGTTCTTTACCGTAAGGACAGAGACTCCTAACTTGGGATCCATGTAGAATTGAGGTTTGGGGACCTGAGGATTATGGAATGATAGGCACCCTCCTCTAGGAAGAGGGTCCTTTGCCAGATTTTGTGTGTGAGTGTGTGCGTGTGTGTGTGTGTATGTTTAAGAACTAAAACAGGTTAAGAAGTACATCTATTCTAGTTTTGCTCTGATCTTATAGACCAAAGAGGTTGAAAGGAACTTGGTCTTGGGAGTCAGATGAATTTGGGTTTGAGTTGTCTGCAACACATTTTAACTGTGTGGCCTTGGGCAGGCTACAAAACCTTTCCAAACCTCAATTTTCTCAAATTTAGAATAAGGGTAAGAAGGTTGTAGTGACAGTTAAGATGAGATAAATAATAAGTGCTAATTTTCTTTTTTCTCTCTTTGTCCCATGAATACTAATGAAAGCAGGTACCTGTTGTCACCTATTCCTTGCTGCCCCTTCCCTAGCTCTCAGCATGCTGCCTGGCACACAGGAGGCACTCAGATGTTTGAATGGATGATGATTGGATAAATGGTTGAATGATGGAGTGCTTTGGTTTAATATCCAGATGAAATTTTTGTCTATAGTGATATTTCCCCAATGCATTTCTTTTCTTTTCTTTTAGACGGAGTCTCATTCTGCTGCCAGGCTGGAGTACAGTGGCGTGATCTTGGCTCACTGCAACGCTGCCTCCCACGTTCAAGTGATTCTCCTGCCTCAGCCTCCTGAGTAGCTGGGACTACAGGCACATGCCACCATGCCCAGCTGATTTTTTGTATTTTTAGTAGAGACGGGGTTTCACCATGTTGGCCAGGATGGTCTCTATCGCTTGACCTCGTGATCCGCCCACCTTGGACTCCCAAAATGCTGGGATTACAGGTGTGAGCCACGGTGTCCAGGCAATGCATTCATTTTCTAAGGGAGATCTTGATGCTGTGCTTGCCTCTGCTATGACCTTCCCAGGACAGTTAGCCCCTGTCCTGTGCAAAATCTTTCTGGGTACATAAAAAGATTTGAGGCCAGGCGTGGTGGCTCACGCCTGTAATCCCAGCACTTTGGGAGGCCAAGGTGGGTGGATCACCTGAGGTCAGGAGTTCAAGACCAGCCTGGCCAACATGGTGAAACCCCATCTCTACTAAAAATACAAAAAATTAGTTGGGTGTGGTGGTGGGCACCTGTAATCCTAGCTACTTGGGAGGCTGAGGCAGGAGAATCGCTTGAACCCAGGAGGCAGAGATTGCAAAGAGCTGAGATCACGCCATTGCACTCCAACCTGGGCAACAGGAACAAAACTCTGTCTCAAAAAAAAAAAATTGTTTTTGATCTGCATGCGGAAGATCATGATCTGTGTTGGGCACTTTGTCTATATCAGTGCTGGACAAACTACAGCCTGTAAGCCAACTCTGGCTTTTTGCCTGTTTTTGTAAATAAAGTTTTATTGGAACATAGTCATACTCATTGATTTACTAATTGTCTGTGATTGCTTTTGTGCTTTAGCAGAGTTGAATAGTTATGACAGAGACCATTCAGAGTGCATGGTCTAAAATATTTATTATGGGGCTCTTTACCAAAAAAGTTTGACAACCTCTGATACATATGTTATACTACATAATATCTATATATTGTACTCCAACTCTGCAGGATTGGTCTTAAAATGCCCTTTTTATGGATAAGGGAGTTAAGACCCACAGAGTTTAGTATTTCAATTGAGACTACAAAACTTATCAGTGCTTAGCATTTGAATTCACGTGTATATGATTCCACAGCCCATGTTCTTTCTACTAACCACTCATATTTTTCAACTCAGCCAAAACCTAGTTGAACCACCTTCATCTACCAGTCCTGCTTGGTGACCATGACTTGCATGGTGATGATGGCCCCTGGTGGTGGTGCAACCTGGAAATCCTAGCATTTGTCAGCAACCTGGCTCAGGTCAACAGTATCAGTCGTGTGAATGTATAAGCAGGTGAGAGAGTGGAATAAGGATTTCAAGGGCTGATACTGCAGATGGCAGGGTAATATAGATAGGCGAACATATTGCTGCTTTCCAAGGGTCAACAGGTTGAGGGTTTCCAAAAGGGTCCTTGTTGCTGCTGGACATGGCATCCAGTCTTGTTGGGTGCCCTTGGTGAGTAATGTGTAAATACTTGTACATTTTCAGCCCATAGCTACAGGATATATTTCCTCTTCCCTGGACTATTAGGCTGTAAGACTTTTGGACCCTCATGCTTTTCCCCTGCTATTATGCTCTTTCACTGGCCAATCTGACTCCAAATTCAAGTGGAAAGTTCTTTCACAGTGGATTAATCCTGGTGGAAATTTGATTGTTTCAAGGGTTTACAGATGACATTCTGTGCTGCTTCTGTTAGCATACCATCTGCCCTTGGTTGCTACTTCTCACTCTATCTTCATGCTTCCGTTTAGTTTTTCTAAGCTCTTAAACTGGTTAACATTGAATAAAAGAAACAAAATTGAAAAAAAAAATCAGCTATTCTTGCACTAATTGCACCACAGTGTTTGTCTTGTAATTGTGACAAACTGACAATAAAATAACAGTGACAAAGTTACAGCCACCCAACTGGATGTAACACAGTTGGGTAATTTATCCATCTGTCAAAGGATGAATCTAATGAAAAATGGCTATAGTGTTAATTGTCATATAAAAATGGATATTGTAACATTTTGTTGTTGAGGGACAAGGTGAGGATTAGGAAGGCAAACATTTTTCCTGATTGTTTTTGTAGTCTGTGTGGCTGGCATTATATTAGAGGAGTGTGTGACTCTCACTTCATCGGTTGTGAAGCTGCTGATGGAAGGATTCCATGGAAAAGCAGCAGAGCTGCAGAGTGGACAGGGAGAAATCAGAGCTATAATGAACTTTGTATTTCATTGTGTTCTACAACAGTAACCCTTATTTCTCCAACGATGAAATCCTATAGTCTAATGTGGTAGCTTTCACGCTCTAAAAATCAATGTATCTTTTAGTTTATGCTGAAAATATAAAACAGATAAGGGTGGGGCTGCTCTGGTTTAAGTGGGGTAGAGAAACCTGGTAAAATGAAGTCACATTTCACTTTTGTGCTAGTGTAACTCCATAGGGAAATAATGGGTTGATTAAAATTCTTGGTCTGTTGTTTAATTATTTAAAGTAGAAACTTCTAACAGATATTTTTGTCTTTTGGTTTATTCCTAAAATACTTTAATCTCCTTTTTTTTCTAAGCTTTAAAATATCCAAATAGCTCTCCTTTTTTTTCTTCTTTTGTCTCTCCCCTGACTCTAGATAATGTTGCATCTAGGCACCTCTTTTTTTTTTTTATTATACTTTAAGTTCTAGGGTACATGTGCATAACACGCAGGTTTGTTACATATGTATACTTGTCATGTTGGTGTGCTGCACCCATCAACTCGTCAGCACCCATCAATTCGTCATTTATATCAGGTATAACTCCCAATGCAATCCCTCCCCCCTCCCCATGATAGGCCCCGGTGTGTGATGTTCCCCTTCCCGAGTCCAAGTGATGTCATTGTTCAGTTCCCACCTATGAGTGAGAACATGCGGTGTTTGGTTTTCTGTTCTTGTGATAGTTTGCTAAGAATGATGGTTTCCAGCTGCATCCATGTCCCTACAAAGGATGCAAACTCATCCTTTTTTATGGCTGCATAGTATTCCATGGTGTATATGTGCCACATTTTCTTAATCCAGTCTGTCACGGATGGACATTTGGGTTGATTCCAAGTCTTTGCTATTGTGAATAGTGCCACAATAAACATACGTGTGCATGTGTCTTTATAGCAGCATGATTTGTAATCCTTTGGATGTATACCCAGTAGTGGGATGGCTGGGTCAAATGGTACATCTAGATCTAGATCCTTGAGGAATCGCCATACTGTTTTCCATAATGGTTGAACTAGTTTACGCATCTAGGCACCTCTTATCGGCCAATGCTATTGATGGTTAATTTGTATTTCTGTCTTGGAAACATGTTCATTAAGAACCTGTCACAAGACTCAGATCTACTACTTGATGGAGATTATAGAGCAAATGTTAAATTTATAAATTATTGTTGAATCCTTTGAGTTGGGGAGGAATTGACAAACTAATAGAATTTTGGTATATATTGATGAGACAGAGTGCTGATGGTGATGCATATAATCTCCAGGTAAGGAAGAGGTAGAAGCAAGTCATAGAAATCTACTTAATGATGCCTCCTAGAGTTGTTCACCCCCAGGTGTGCTGGGTGTGAGCAGTGGTGTTAATTTGGGAAAGAACAAAGCATGTTCACAGACTGGCTGGGATCCCATTGTGTACTAATGAGTGTACCAGGTAATAATTAGTGAAAGTCCTTGTGTTTGCTCTTCCTGTAGCCATACCAAGAAGGCAAGGGGTTGATGGGCTATCATTTCTGCACAGCTTCTTTGCTGTGTTTTCTCTTGAGCCCATGTACATTTTTATTATTGGTTATAGTTTTTGTGTGTGTGTGTAGTGGTATTTGGGGGTGGGTGTACATAAGGCTTACATCACTTGACTGCCAGCTTTATTGAGCTCACATGTTGTCCTTATTTTTGCGTTTGCCAGGGAGAAATGCCTGCTGCCTCTCCAGTTGGCTTTGGAATCCAAGAATGTGAAGCTGGCCCAACACGCATTGGCAGGGATGCAGGTATGGCTTTGACTGAATGCAGTGGGATGATAGAAATTGACAGGCCACTTTGGCATTGAAAGGGCAGATAGTTAACATTTTAAATACTGGCTGTTTAAAGACTCAGACAGAAATGTGATTGAACTAGGAAATAACCATAGAGAATAACAGGATTTTCTTATGTTCACCAGAATTTCTCTGTACACAGCATTATTTCATTGAACCTTTGTGATCAGACACTGATTCATGTGGACATAGCTAAGCCCACAAAAATAGGGATTTTTTTTGTGTGTGTGTGACATCTTTCAGGAGAGTAAAGGATCCCAAAAAAGAGACCACAAGTTCATACCAATTCAAATCTTATACATTCAACATCTATGGTTCTATATAATAAAAACTGATGGTAAACTGGAACGATTTTGTTTTGTTTTTTATTCCACAGTTAGATTGAGGAGTGGATTATTATCTTTCATTTCCAGAGCAAGATTGGGAAGAAAAAAGAAATTTGGTTTAACAAGAAAAGTCAGATTTGCTTGAATACATTTTTTTGATTTGTGTTTTACACCAAACATAATGGGTCTAATTCTGATAGTAAAAAGATGATGACTATGTAAATACACATACTTTTTAAAGTGGTTGGCCTCTAAGAGACAAGCGCTGTGAAGTTGAAGCCTGCAGGAGTTTGTTCAGTGTGGTCATGGATAAACCACGGTGGCATTTGTCAGATGTCTTTTTATGTCAGTGCAAACTGCTTCATAGTTAGCTTTTTTAGTTCAGAGAAGTTCCCAATACCTTTTAAGGTATTGGGAAACTTATGAAATAATGAGAAAACAGCTCTTTTTCCCCCAGCAGATCGGAATTAGATAATGTATATTTTTATACACAGCAGTATTTGAATCTTTTAAACATTATCAATAATGTTATTAAAAACCTTTTGCTTTTCTCCAAGGTAATTGGGCCAACCATAAAAATAGTTGAGAATTTGTTTTCATCTGCCACTTTTGTCCCTTTTTCTCAAATGTTATGTAGATTTTGCATTTAGCTTCTCTCCCTTTTTTCTTTAACCCTGGAATATTCTAAGTTGCAGTGCCATGTTTTCAAGGGCTTACTGAATCGTGTTAACTGAAGCAACTTGGTGGGCTGTGAGTCGTCCTTTTACCATCCCCCGCTACCTCCTGTTAACTTTAGGCATATTTTTAGAGCTTCTCAGTTTTTA
This sequence comes from Piliocolobus tephrosceles, assembly GCF_002776525.5. Classification (NCBI taxonomy): domain Eukaryota; kingdom Metazoa; phylum Chordata; class Mammalia; order Primates; family Cercopithecidae; genus Piliocolobus; species Piliocolobus tephrosceles. The sequence continues at coordinate 36,986,948 of NC_045438.1, forward strand.
TCACTTTAAATAAAAATAAATTGTATGTAAACTCTAATTCTGGGCTTTCCTGAGTATACCACATGATTCTGGAAAAAAATAAAAATAAAAAGTCCTTTTGAAAGAATATAGGCAAAATTTCAGGGAGTCTTAAGTAGAAATGTTTGAAATATTATTTTCAAGATCTTCAGTGGTGTGAAGGTAAAAGAGGGAGTTATTACACTGGATGGATCAGAATTCTCAAAGTTCTTCACAGGCTGCAACTCGAAGCCCCTTTGGAAAAGAACAAATTGAATAGGGATAAATATAAAGGTCTATACTGGGGTCTCAAAAATCAATTGCACCAAGACAGCATGGAGGAAAATAGCTTAATTGCAGTCCTTGTGAACGAGAATTAGGGGTTTCAGGGCGAAATTCTATGCCTCTTTCACAGGCATAGAATGTACTGTGACAACCAACTAAGCTCATTTGACCTGAGAATGTGATCCAAATTATGTATCACTAGTTAGTATCAGACCACTCTTGAGGCCACATTCTAAGCACAAGTGAAACCTTATCTGGCAGAGAACATTTGGAGGAGCCTGAGGAGGTTTAGTGTGGAGAAGACAAGACTTGGGTGGACCTGATAGCTGGTTTCAGATCTTCTAGAAGCTTAATCTGTGTGTCTCTGGAGGAAGATGAAGGAGTAGAAGTTGTGGGCAGGTGGGTTTTGGTACAATCTGGAAAAAAATTTTATGAAAATGAGAAAGAGATAGAGAAAGCCTGTCCTGCGAGGTGGACTCCTGGGAGTCCTCATAACAATGAATGTCTTCTTGTTGAGGTTTGGGGGGATGCATTTTCTGATGGGGAAATACATTAAGATTTCTGGATTCCTAAATAATTCCTGGATAAATGACAGGTCACATTAGGAAGTAAAAAGATAAAAACCTGAAAAATGATCTTGTCTACAAGACCTTCTTTCCTGTGATGAAGCCACATTTAGAAAGTGTGTGTGTGTGTGACTAGTTGATAGGGCTAGATTCCTTTTAGCATGATCATTCTCCATCCTCACTACCTAAATACCTTATATGGCCGGCACATTAGAGTTTCACTTGATGGAATTTAGAATGAATAGTCCAATAGCAGGAAAAGGTCTTTGCCAAAAACCATTTACTCAGGGTTGCATGCATTTTTCTTTTCTTTAGAGACAGAGTCTTGCTCTGTCACCCAGGCTGGAGTGCAGTGGTACGATCTTGGCTCACCGCAACCTCCGCCTCCCGGGTTCAAGCAATTCTCCTGCCTCAGCCTCCTGAGTAGCTGAGATTACAGGCACTCACCACCACGCCTGGTTAATTTTTGTGTTTTTAGTAGAGACAGGGTTTCACCATGTTGGCCAGGCTGATCTCGAACCCCTGGCCTCGTGACCCACCCGCCTCAGCCTCCCAAAGTGCTGGGATTACAGGCATGAGCCACCGCCCTTGGCCGCATTTTTCTTTTTGTTGGCACATAGCATACATAAGTCCTTTCGTAATGGCCTCCAGCTACACGCCTCCCCGGCAAGAAAACTGATCATCAATCCGTAATAGGATACAACCAAATAAGGCAGCAGGGGAGAGCCTATCTGTGATCACTGCCTTGTGCCTCTTTACAGAAGCTTCTGTCGGAAGAGAGGTTTGTATCCATGGAAACAGACTCTGATGAGAAGCAGCTGCTCAATCAGATCCTGAATGCCGTGAAAGTGACGCCTTCGCTCAACGAGGACCTGCAGGTGGAAGTGATGAAGGTTGGTTTGACGTGGCCACCAGTGTGCGTCATTGGGACAGGAACACATTCGGATCCCCTGCACTTGTTATCTGAACGTGCGTCTGCGTTGTGGTCATGCTAGCTCGTCTTTCATTTGGAACGGATGCTTGTTATTCTTGCTCATGGACTCCCTAAATTACCCTGATGGTTTAACATCAAAAAGGGACAATTTCAGTAAATCCGTGAGATTTTTGGCCTCGTTCTGCATTAAAGGCTATTAGAAAGTATATTTGTAACCTTTTAAGAGAATGTATGTGAGTAGTTCCAGCATGGGGTAGATCTGATTATTCCAGGTAGTCTGCCTGCTTTCATGTGTTAAAGCAAAGCAATAATAATAATAATAATAATAATATAATAATAATAATAATGTTTTGATATATACTGAGATTTCAGAATGGTCAGTTTAGGGGGAGAAAGACCACAGTTGGAAGGCATATCAGAATCACATCTTTTTTTTTTTCTCCTTCAAGTTACATGAAACTTACCTCCCTCATCCAATTACCACCTTCCTTTTAGGGATAGCATCTCTCCCACCTGCTTTCCCTTTGTTTTAAGAATCACCATGATTGGGGGTCCCTTATGCTGAACAGAGTGTGTCATATTCTCTGAGTGAATGGTGAGTTGGGCAGAAAGGATAGAAACTCTGCCCCATAACAGCACCTTGGTCATGGTAACACAGCAGGAACCAACAAGAAAGCTTTCAATAATGCATTCCGTCCTTTTCCTTTCTCGAGGAGCGTATGTTGAGGAATATTCAGGAATAGTTGTTGTCATCCACTGGTGGATTTCTCCCTGGAAATGCACTGAAGGATTTTTGTCTTGGATTAGAGACTGCGGTTCTCCTGGTTTCAGTTTCTCATTCAGAAAAGATTGACTGCAGTCATGACATTCTCTTGATGTCCTGGGCCTTACCCTAACCCATTGGTGGGTAGTTCAGGGTGATGATTAAGAGCTCAAACTCTGAAGCCAGCCTGTCTGGGTTTCAACTCTTATTCTTCCACTTCCTACCAGAATGTCCTTGGACAGATGTCTCAGTCACTCTACCTTGATTTCCTTGTCTGTGAAATGGGGGCAATAGTAGTACCCACCCAATAGGATTGTTTTGAGAATTAAATAAGGTGATATTTGTAAAGAACATAGCACAGTATCTGGCACAAAGCAAGTGCTTTAGAAATGTTATGTATCACTACTGGTACCACTGCTGCCTCCTGCTGCTGAATCAGAATCTCAGTGGATGGGACTAGGAATGTGCAGCTTTCACTAGCATCCCAACTGATTCTTAAACACGATGAACACTGATGATGCCTGAGCTAGCTGATCTTTAGGATCTCATTCATCTTTAACTCTCTTTGATTCTGGAATGTACAGTTTTGTCTTATCCTTTAAGTTTGGCAGCCGTGCATTCTTAGGAACCACAGAGTGACCCCTTCCAGCTTTGTTTTACTTCTCCACTACCTCTGGGTCACTCTTGAAACAGAGGCAAGGCCAACTGCCATGCTAACCACTTTTGTAACTTCGAAGTGCAACCTGTGAATCTTTTTTCTACTATTAGGTCTCCAAATACTGGTGAGTCAGCTTTGGTGTCATACTAAGAGATGCAAGTCAGATTACATATTATTCTGGAAATTCTCCCAGGAATAGTTTTCTGTGGAATACAGAAATTTGTATTAAAAATTAAAATGAGGAAGTACCCATTCTTCTAGGAGCTATGCACAAGCAGAATGTTTAGTGGTCATGTCAACAGTAGCACCTGTTTTGAAAACTTGTACTTGCTTTCTGATTCCATCCAGCCCAGCAATGCCTTCTGCTAGCCTTGCTGAAGATAGGAGTTGACACAGGTTAACTCTACCAGAAATCATGGAAAGCCTCCCTTAGTGAACTCTCCAATGACACCATTATAAACCTTGATACTTTTAGTTAATGTCTGAGAGGAAAGTCAGACACTGTCAGAAAAACAATAAATCTGTCAGTCTTTACAATGAGATTTCCAAAATGCTTAAAAAGATAAGGGCCTTTGTTACATGCTATTTTTTTAGTTGACAGATAACATAGTATGCTTTATCATGTACCACATGATTTTGAAGTCTATATACATTGTGGAATGCTTAAATCTAGCTAATTAACAATTGCATTACCTCACATAGTTATTACTTTTATGGTGACAGCACATAACAGCCACTGTTTACATTTTTCAAGAATATATTGTCAGCTGGGCATTTGACTCATGCCTATAATCCCGGCACTTTGGGAGGCCAAGGCAGGGGGATGGCTTGAGCCCAGAAGTTTGAGACCAGCCTGGGCAACATGGCGAAACCACATCTCTACAAAAAAATACAAAAATTAATGTATAGAGTTAGGAACACTTCTACACTGTTGGTGGGAGTGTAAATTAGTTCAACCATTGTGGAAGACAGTGTGGCGATTCCTCAAGCACCTAGAACTAGAAATACCATTTGACCCAGCTATCCCATTATCCCATTACTGGGTATATACCCAAAGGATTATAAATCATGGTACTATAAAGACACATGCACACGTATGTTTATTGCAGCACTATTCACAATAGCAAAGCCTTGGAACCAACCCAAATGCCCATCAATGATAGACTGGATTAAGAAAATGTGGCACATATACACCATGGAATACTATGCAGCCATAAAAAAGGATGAGTTCATGTCCTTTCCAAGGACATGGATAAAACTGAAAACCATCATTCTCAGCAAACTGTCACAAGGACAGAAAACCAAATACGGCATGTTCTCACTCATAGGTGGGAATCGAACAATGAGAACACTTGGACACAGGGCAGGGAACATCACACATCAGGGCCTGTTGTGTGGAGGGATAGCATTAGGAGAAATACCTAATGTAAATGACGAGTTGATGGGTGCAGCAAACCCACATGGCACATGTATACCTATGTAAGAAACCTTCACATTGTGCATGTATACCCTAGAACTTAAAGTATAATTTAAAAAAATACAAAAGTTAGCAGGGCATGGTGGTGTGTGCCTGTAATGCCAGCTGCTTGGGTTGCTGAGACTGGAGAATTGCTTGAGCCTAGGAGGTAAATGTTGCAGTGAGCCGAGATCGTACCACTGCTCTGTAGCCGGCAGAGTAAGACCCTGTCTCAAAATAAAAAAAAAAAAATATTGTCACTAAATATAATCATCTTGCCATACAATAGAGCTCCTGAAATGTACTCCTCCAACTTAACTATAACTGCGGATGAACCCACAAGATATTATGTTAAATAAACCAGGCACAGAAAGACAAATACCATGATTACACTCACATGTGGAATCGAAAAAAGTTGATCTCACGGAAGTAGAGAGTAAGATGATGACTGCTGGAGACTGGGGTGCTTAGAAGGGAGGGGTGATGGGGAGATGATAGGAAACATACCAGTATTTTTAACTATTTAAATATTAGGATTTATTATTTCAGTTCACAACAAACCTAGCCTGAAGTTAATTTTTTGTAGTATACTTTTTGATAAGCATTTTGGCCAAGCTGCTAGAAAATTAATAGCAAGATAACTATACTTTGGGTAATGTTATTATTAACATCAAATAAAACTTGATGGTAACCTGACTTTGATAGGTCACAAGTGAGTGCTCTATGATCATTTTCCATTTCTGAGATTTAAAATACTTATTTCGGTATAGAGTTTGGTTCACAGTGTAGACTTTCTGGCTTAGAATAATAAGTTTTATCGCCCTTCTCTCTGAACGAGGAATTTCTATATCAACTTTTTAGTAATCTCCAGAAGCCCACACCCTTTATCTTGTAATTCTGTAATACTTGTAATGACCCAAGTAAAGCCTCTTAAATAAGTCCTTGTTTTGCTAATACCATTACTGTATTAAATGCTTTTACTGTATTCTCCCAAAAATTATAGAAGACAGAATTAGATGAGTCCCCAGAGAAAAGATGGGCTTTCCATTACATCTGAAGGGGATGTTAATTTAGTCTTGGCGCTTCTACATGACTCATTCTGATGATAAATTATTTAAGAAATTTCCTATAAAAATCTTCCAGTCATTTTATATAAGTATTGTGTAGGCACAGAAAACCTTTTAAAATAAGATATGGTGGACATCTTCGAATGTTGGTCTGGATTTACCATTCAGGAGGGATAAGGCCACACCATGCAGTGTTGGACAAATAAAAATTTGTCCAACCACCACATAGCACGTTGTTATAACATATCCTAGGTGTTATTTTTTAGAAGTTAGATCATGCATTTTATTCACATATTGGTATCTGTTAGTGCTTATAAACATGAGAAATTGAACCATGTCACACTCTTAAGAGTATGGAACAATTGTATTAAATTCCTGGAAAGAAAATAATATAGTTTCCTTTTGTAGAGATTTCTCTAAGATTAAACAGAAACTAACCAATAATGAAATCCAACATTCCAAGGATAGTATTCTCATTTAGAAAGAAGACTTTCAATCAGAGTGTTAAAAGAAAAAATCAGTGAAGCCTGCTTCTGACAAATAGGGATGAGGTTAAATCACTTAGTCTAGGAACTGTTCTACATGGTTTTACTATTTAACAGGAAGGGGAGAAAAGGCAAGTCTGATTTATTGAAATGGCTATGGAACCCAAAGAAAAATTTTACAGCTTGAGCAAATAAATGGTTAGAACTGTAGAGAATCAGAAAGATTCTCTGAAGATAGATTACCTTTGAAATTGATTGGTAGACTATTTAATATTTAGGTTAAATACTTGTCTGCTTTGGTAACATTTTCCTATGGTGTGTGCTGTTTCCATGAATGCCAGGCAGACTGTATAGGAGCCATGTATGGATTTAATGACTTCTCTCACTAGAGTAGTTAGGACTTGTTTCCCTTCTTTCTGATGGATAACCTTTAGTGAGGTTATTAACTGATACAGCTGGCTGAGTCTTCAAAGGCTGCTGAGTGGAGGAATTATGGCTGGCCGTCTGCCTCTGTAAGCATGTGGGAGATGTGAGTATCCTATCTGGGGAGGGCAGGCTGGCTTTGGCGTTAAGGAAGGAGATGATATTGGGCCCTGAGAGAGCATTTAATGAATATTCTATTACTGGGTATCTTTTTATGTGCATTTTTAGATAATAGAAGTGAATATTGGTAGAGTGCTGTATAATTTTTAAAGGAGAAATGACAGGGGCTGATCATGTAACATTTTTTATGCATCAGACACATTGATACTAAGGTCACACGGCTAGTGAAATGACCAGAGCAGTATTTAGCCTAAGGTTAAACCTGTGCTCTGAAGTGGTGGGTTACCTTGCCTACTAAGTCTATCCTGAGAGGCCTGTGGGTGCTAGTCACTGCTATTCTTCTTGTATAGATGATGGATCAGAAAAGGCAAGTCACAGGCTAAGGAGGGGTAAAACTAGGAGTGGCTCAGAGTCCTGTGTGTTTTCTGTGTCCTCCCATGATAATGATATTCCCTCACTAGTCCTGTGAGCTAAATTCACATAGGAAGACGGAATCTGGGTGTCTTTTCCACTAAGTTAGCTAATCGGTCTGGTGGTGTGTGTGTGTGTGTGTGTGTGTGTGAAAGAGAGGGAGAGAGAGAGAGAGTTGGGAAAAAGGAAGGAGAGTGTAATTTACCATTGGTGTTTTTTTGTTTTTTTTTTTTTTTTTTTTTTGAGACGGAGTTTTGTTCTTGTTGCTCAGGCTGTAGTGCAATGGTGCAATCTCAGCTCACCGCAACCTCCGCCTTCCAGGTTCAAGTAATTCTCCTGCCTCAGCCTCCCGAGTAGCTGGGATTACAGGCATGCACTACCACGCCCAGCTAATTTTTTGTATTTTTAGTAGAGATAGGGGTTCCACCATGCTGGTCAGGCTGGTCTCAAACTCCCGACCTCAGGTGATCCACCCACTTCTCAAAGTGTTGGGATTACAGGCATGAGCCACCACACCTGACCGGAGTGTTTTTATATAATAAAAGCCTAGTAAACAGCTACAGAAAATACACAGGTGAGTGAATCGTGGACAAAGAGTTTACTATTTGTATGGCTAGTAGTCCTAAGCTTCAGGGTGTCCAATTAGAGTTCTGGTATTACAAAGTGGAAGTGAGTGTGCTTTTAAATTATGTATCAGTACTGCCATCAGTGCTTGGTTTGGGAGCTAGAAACATGACAAAGGAGTAAAGGCTATGTTTGAGTCCCCTCTCAGTAATGTTTTAATGGCAGAGTCTTACACTTGGGAAGTTTCTTCAGCTGGTTAGTTTTGATGTTCTTAACTCGGAGCATTTGGTCTTCTAGAGTTCCTTTTAGAAAGAATGTGATCATTAGTGAAGTTTGAGAGTGAAATGGCTAATTTGTCTTGCTTCTTGTAACAGGGAGAAATCTCTTCTTAGCCTGAAGCCGTTGAGACACTTCAGAAGATTTGTAGCAATCTCTGGAGTTAAGGAAAAATCCAATGTTTGATGAAAAATGTTTAACTCCTGAATGTGTCCTTGTTGAAGGTTGATCTAAGAAGTCTGCAAACATATTGTTTGTGCAGTGAATGCAGGGAAGTGTTTAAAATGTGTGATGCTGTTAAGTAAATGGTTCTCAAACAGCCTTCCCTCTTCCTGCTCATAAGGTTGAGTGATGAGAATCTTTTTCTACTTTGCAAACAGATTAATATAATTCTTACTAAGTTTCCTCCCATCTTTCTTTACCCTTTGATATGACTGCCTTTGGCAGATGGTAAAAATATATGAAAAAGTAATGAACAAACATTGAAAGCCTAGAGATGTGATTTTCCTTTAAATAGTTTATGCATTATTTTTGAGATGGAGATTTTCATATTATCTATTAATATCTTTTTAAAGCACCACCATTTCCAAGTGTTAACTATATTTGAGAATCACCATACTAAGTGTCTTTAAACTTTTCTCACATACTCTTATTTAAGCAAGTATAAATGCAGAGGCCCTCATCACTTACTCTGGATGTTCTATAGTTCCAAATAGAGTGGGAAGGTTCTCTGATTTTTTAATCATTTATTCAGCAAATATTTGATTGTATTCTGTCTGTCAGGTGCTGCGCTGGGCACAGAAGATCCTGTGGTGAAGAAAACAAAACCAAAGAAAAACATAGTCTGTGTTTGGAGGCTAGTGATAGTGTCAGAAATCAATTAAATACATAAATACACTAGTCCCCCCTTATCCACAGTTTCACTTTCCTTGGTTTCCATTACACATTGTAATGTCTCCTAAACTCTTGACTCAGGCATGACTTGAAAATTTCACTAGTTACTAAGCGAAAATTGGTGATATACTTATCCCTCTGGTGCCTAGCGGAGCATCTGGCACATGGCTCACTAATTGCTCGTTAGTTTAGTTATTGACTAATGGAGAGACAGAAACACATGTGGTAGTTTTAATGGCCCACCAGGATAAACAACAAACAAACTAAATTGAGATAATAGATAATCTGTGAGTTCAAGAATGAGAAAGATCAACATGGGTTTGTATTTTAGAATTGAAATAACCTCCTACATCATCAAATTCTTTTCATAAGTAAATTGAAGTTGGGATGGTTCAGTTACTTGGCTGGGCTTAAACAGTCATTGGTAGCAGAATTGCCTTTTCAAACATTTATATTTTTCCGGAAAGGCTTTGCAGCAGGGCTGAGAGTTTATATGGTTTGTGGATGTATAGTTTTTGGTAGGTAGAGAAGACAGCATTCCAGACCTAGGGGTTTGAGTTAACTGCAAGGTCAATGTGAGTAATATGGATTCTGAAGATAATGAGGAACCTTTCATAGTCAAATGTGTCTGCAAGGGTGTGAGAATGGCATGGTGTGACTGTTCAATGGAATAATCAATGAACTCTGTTGTTTTTTGACTTCTTTTTGCTTTTTCTTTTTTTCAAAATATCTTGTAGCAGAGTGGTAAGAGTGCAGCTTCTGGAGCTAGAATGCATGGTAGCCTTGGAAAGTTTATCTGTGCCTCAATTTTCTGATCTGTAAAATGTGAATAATACTGTGCATATCCTCGTATTTCTGATTCCTTAAGAAGGTCCTCATATTTACTACTGTGAATTGTAGCTCTGTAGCTTAAAAGAATAATTTTGTAAATTATTACACATCAATTATCCTCCTCGATATGTTTCAGGTCCTAACCCTCAGCCATGATTCCACAGTCTAAGGAAAACACCCACTCTTTAGCTGAGCCGATGTTTCTGTTCCATCCTGCTGGGTAGAGTTCATATGATTGGATTATTCCAGAAGAGCTCTGTAATGATTAAGTGTTTCAGATGTAGAGAATCAAGTTGGCTCTAGCCCTTTAACAACCCTATCTTGAGGGCCTTGCGTGGTCAGGTCTATAAGTATCAACGATAAAACTGTCAAAAGTTCTGTGTTTATACGGGCAGAGACAAGTTGAGATGAGGCTCTCACTCTGCAGAGAGTCTGAGAGGGAAAGAGAAGAGGAAGGAGTGGGGGTGTTATCTGGAGCGTACCAATGAAATTTGACTTCTTAAAAACCCAGCTGTGAGATTAAGTCAAAATATGCTTGTTACAGGTTAAACTTGAAAAAATAAGTCATTGAACTTTTAAATTTGTTGCTTTTTTAGACCTTATTTTTTATTGGCTTATTAAGCAAATATATTTTTGTTACCAACATTGCATAAAACTATATAGGATTAAAAACAAAACACTCAAAGGCAAGTGTTTATAATTTAGTAGGAAAGCAATAAAGAGGCAGCCAATTACCACAATTCAAGGTAGCTGTGTATGTTTAATCCGAAGAAAAGTTCAGGAGGTGCATTCAGGAGGAAGAAGCATGTTTAGCAGGGCAGAACATCCTTTCAAGGAGGGGATACTATATGAGTTGGACTTTGAAAGGTAGGTGGGATTCAGATAATTATGTTGGGAGAGAGGGCATTCTTGGTAGAGAAAAAAAGTCCTGGAGATGGAAACTGGTATTAGTGAGGGATAGTGGACGATGAGCCTGAAAGGGAGGTTGAAGAGGTTCTAGAGGGCCTGCTCTTTGTAAGCAGGCGAGTGATCCACCCAGAGCTGGACGTTAAACATGGAAGGTGAGGAGAGGGAGTATGTTTGCAGGATGATTCGGGAATCAGCAGAACCAAGTCATTTCATCATGAAATATCTTATTGGAAGAGGCTGAGCCAGAGGTACCAGGACTTAATCCAGGTAGGTAGCAGTAGGAAGGGGCCACCTGGGCCAAATGCAGAAGGTGTGGCTGAGTGCACTGACTTGATTTGCAGAGAGAATGAGGAGCAGCTGGTGACTGGCAGTGACATGCGCAGTGAGTAGGTGGGAAAGGGAAAGCCCAAGCTGCCGGCAGGACTCACAGCCAGCCTTTCTGGTTGAGTGATGGTCTTAAGGGGCTATTTTAAGAGAGAGACTGAGTTCATATTGTACAGGTCTGAATATTTATATTTAAATTTTGACGTGTATGTGTGCATGTGTGTGTATAATATTTTAAAAGACAGATTTAAAGAAATGCTAGTAGTTTAACATGGGCATTCCAAAAGAGAAAAAGTTAATTGTAAATCCCATCATGTTGACTGATTTTTGTATACTGATTTCTCATCGTATCTACTTAGGTGTTTATAGTTATATTCATTGTGTGTATAGGATTTTTTTTTTTTTCTTTTCTCTTCTCTTTTCCTTTTCTTTTTTTCTGCAGGGTTTCACTGTCACCCAGGCTGGAGTGCAGTGATATAATTACAGCTCACTGCAGCCTTGACCTTCAGGTCTCAGGTTATCCTCCCACCACAGCCTCCTGGGTGCACCACTGTGCTCAACTAATTTTTGTATTTTTTTGTAGAGACAGGGTTTTGCCATGTTTCCCAGGCTGGTCTCGAACTTCTGTGTTCAAACAATCTATCTGCTTTGGCCTCCTGAAGTGCTAGGATTATAGGTGTGAGCTGCCACAGCCAACCTGTTTCTTGCTTTATACTTTAAATCATAAGCATTTTCTACATGGCTATATGTGTGTGTGTGTATGTGTGTGTGTGTGTGTGTGTGTGTGTATTCCTTTAAGTACAGTTTTAATGTTAGCATAATTAAGAATTGTATTTTTTATTTTTATTTTTCTATTATTTCCATTTTATTTATTGTCAACACAGAATACTTCATGTATGTTCTGGATTAAAGAGAAATCTGTAGGCTGCCCTGAGCAACTATCTGTAATTTATATCTTTATTTCTATGAGAAAATGCATCCTGCATTCTACTGAAATTTTAGGCTAGAGTCTATTTCTAAAACATGAACTACTTGTACAATGGAACAAAAAAAATAACTCTTTTCCACTCAACCTTTGGGTGCAGGTTCTAATACACTCGCTTGTCTTCGTGTCTAATATACTTACTAGAAGGGCATCAACTCAACCCTTCCACAGTAATTTCATTTTCTTTTTCCTGTCTTAATCACATGTTATCATCCAGCAGTAATCAACACGTTACTGACCAATCCAGTTTGTTCTTCATAAGGGTTGGAATTAGTAGATCTCATCTTGACCAACTAAATTGCCTTGCCATATAAACACAGCTGAATCTTCTAGAATTCATTTGAAATAGTAAAGCAAGTTCATATTCTAAAATAAATATGATTGGGACTATGCCTCATGTATTGGAAACCACCCCAAAATGTGGTAGGCAGTTCAGGCTGGGCTCAGCTGTCCTGTTCTTTTGCTGATCCCAGCTGTGCTTGCTCATACATCTTTGGTCAGTTGGTGGCTTGACTGGGGCTGGCAGACTTACAATTGCTGCATCAGGTCTTTCATTTTCTAGTGTGGCAGGTTATCTATGTGCTGGCAGTGGCAGGGAAAATTGAGGAACTCAGAGGCCCAAGTGTTTTGGGGGTTTGTTTGCTTGCTGATGTCCCATTGGTCATTTCAAGCTAATGGTCACTCCATACCTCATATTTAAAAGGTAGAGAAATAGATTCTGTTTCTTGATGGGGATATCTACAGGGGTAATTAAGAATTTTAGAACAAGAAATGTTCAGCTGTTTACCATCTTAGAGCCTTATTGAGGTTGATGTGATTTTCGTGGAATTGCACAAAAGAATTATTTGGTCTAATATGTCAATATGTATTTGTGATGTTTAGAAACTGAAATTAAGGATTACAACCTGGGGAAAACGACTCTAGAAAGAGATTTGTGAGGCCTCTCGTTAGAGATGACAGTTATAAGACTTGGCCAGGGGAGAAAGTTTAGAAGGGAGAAGAAAATATAAATAACAAACAGATTATTTGTTCAAGTGAATTAGCTAAATTAATTATAACTAATATTTACATATTTTTTATGAATATCACTGGTACAGTATTTCCTAGAATTCGGTGCTAAGGGCATATCTGATGAATATCAGTAACTTATTTCTAGTGGCAATCAATAAAGGCCAGAAAAGAACCCGTGACATGACCGTAAACCAATGAGGGATTGGAAAGATTTTCCACCTTGAGTATTTAGGAGCTCTAGCAAAATCTGTTGACTAAAAAATCTCTCAGAATAGCTGTTTACCAGAAATTTGGCAAGTTGAGCCAGAAAGTGATTTGGTTGATAACCTGCTAGTAGTGGTAGATGTTTTATGAAATAAAATAACTTGATGCATTTTCTTAGGGTCAAAAATAAAGATCGAGGTTGTAGCCCAGCTACTTGTTGTGACCTGCAATCCACAGTCTCTGAAGCAAAGTGAAGGATCAGTGGCTCATCCTAGTTCTTCTGTGGAAGTCCTAGATTCTAGCTCTCAGCCTTTTGGAATTGGAACAATGTTGTAGAGCAGGGGCTTCCAATCTTTTAGCTTCCCTGAGCCACATCTGAAGAAGAATTGTCTCAGGCCACACATAAAATACACTAACATGACCCATAGCTGATGAGCTTAAAAAAAAAATTGCAAAACAATCTCATAATGTTTTGAGAAAGTTTATGAATTTGTGTTGGGCCACATTCAAAGCTGTCCTGGGCCACATGTGCCCCATGGGCCACAGGGTTGGACAAGCTTGTTGGTAGAAGTTCTGAGTTATGTCTACAAGGCATGTGGGATAGAACAAAATGAATGAAACAGTAGTTCTCAGGTGGGGGCAATTTTGTCCTCAGGGGACATTTAGCAATGCCTGGAGACATCTTCACTTGTCACAGCTGGCATTGGGAAGGAGGAGCTGGGGGAATGGAGGTATTGCCACTGCCGTCTATTGGGTAGAAGCCAAGGATGCTGCTAAATATCCTACAATGAGCAGGACAGTCCCCCCGACAAAAGGAATTATTTTGTCTAACATGCGAATAGTGCCGAGATTGAAACATCTTGATCAAAGTAAGAAAAAAGGTTTGTCTTTGTCATCAACATTTTATTTTATTTTTTAATTTCAATAGCTTTAGGGGTACAAGTGGCTGTTGGTTGCATGGACAAATTGTGTAGCGGTAAAGTGTGAGATTTTGGTGAACATGTCACTTGGGTGGTGTACCTTGTGCCTGATATATAGTTTTTTATCCCTCATCCTCCTCCCTCCCCCATTCTAAGTCTCCAGTGTCTATTATACCACTCTGTGACATCCATAATTTAAACTGAAGTTAGGAAATGTCCTCTGAAAATTCTTTGTTTACTCTGACTCCATCCCTCCCTCACTCCAAAGATAAACATTCTGCCATTTTGCGAACTTCAGAAGACTAAGTCTGCTTTGTTGTTTGTGCCTGAACCATGCGGGAAAAAAAATCTCTGTTGACATTTCATGGTGGGGGTACACTTTCAGCAACGAACACTCCATTTGGCTGCACGTGCGGAAGGTGGCACCCTCTTCCCCGCGTAGCAGGGCGTTTGGTGTCTCAATATTCCTGTGCTTGTCACTGAATTTTCTATTCTTGCTACTGAATTTGACAGAGTAAAAAAAGAACTGGAATGTTTCTAAAGAGAATGAATTATGCAATGATTTTTAACTTTATGAAGTTTAAAGCCAATCTACATGAGAGGCTAGAAGGAAATGTGTGTTAAGTAACAAAGCCAAATTCTCAGCCAGAGCCAGAGTCGGGCTTTGAAATGCGCCTGGCATTAAGGTTTTCTTCGTACACCAAGAGAGAAAAAATGCAAGGCCTTCTGTGGGCTGTACTTTTTGGAGCCCTAACTAGCTTATTTTGTTTGGTTTGATTTATAAATAACATCTGATATTTTGAAAAATGAAACCACAGTTCCCCCCAAGAAGGAGTTGTGTGTTAATTAAGATAATTTTTAACAGTTTAAGAAAAAGGAAAAATAATTTCTTGTTCATTCAGTATGCCCTCATGCCCACCATATGGCATACGGGTAGATTGACTCCCCAAAATCAGCTCCCATTTTGATGGTACCCTTTTCTTTTCCCCTAGGTTTGATTTATTATATGTGTTATAACATGTGAAATTTAGAGTTCCATGAGAGGATGAATACAGCATTACACCTTGTGTATTATGTGTTAGACCCTGACATGCCTTCCCAGAGGACGCTGCATTTTCCCATTCAGAATGTTCATTTCAGCTTATTGTAATTTTTTGTTTTATGACCACCTTCATACCAGATGTTAGCTCTGTAAGATAAGAGATTATCTTACTTGTTCACTGCTGTGTATCCAATACCTACACTGGATGTGGCTTCTAGCAACATGTCAGCAGATATTTGTTGAGTGAATGAATGAGAGCCTGAATAATCGAGCACACGGGTAGATGTAGTGTGGCCATGGAGCTGTTCTCTCATCACTTCAGGAATCACTTCTTCACCCTGGAATCCCCTGGAAATGGTCCTGCAGAGGGCTCTGTTGGAACCTTGACAGAAATGAGCTCTTCAACTCATAAATCCTGTACAAGTTACCATTTATGATGGTGAGTGCAGAAGATAGATAGGTTCTCAGCAGAGCATAATGGGAAATATCAGAAATGTCTCATGGGAGATGCTTTCTGCTTATACTAGAGATGATTTTCTCCACATCCAAGTGAGGTCCTGCCAGATTAGTGTGATTTGATAATCCTGAATGAGGGATTACAAAATTATAATTTCTCTAACTAGATCACCTGAAACTCCAGTATTACCTTACTTGGTTACAAAAACTGCCTTTCACCAGTCAGGCCACCTGGATCTGACATTCAGATGCCCAGAACAGTTTTCTTCCATACCACCAGGGCTGTTTTACTACATTGTCTACACACTGTACAACCTTGAATAGGAACATAGATGCACAGTTCTACTGAAACTATGAGGATGACCATTCATCTGGACATTTTATAGAAGATATTGAGCATGGGCCAAGGCCCAGCTGCTCCTGGCACCTCCCAGGGCCCAGCAAGGTGCTATAAACATAGCAAGCATCAACAAAGGTAGACCTTATTGCTAAGAAGCTGAGAAATCCAATGATGTGTGCATGCGCATGTGTGTGTATGTGTGTAAGATACAGATTTAAGTAGTGTATCTAAACTGTTCCAAATAAGTGCTATAGGAATAAGCGTTTTGAGTTGTCTGCCCATTCTGTAGCATTAAGTATTTTATATTATGCAATTTGAAGGAATTATATTTCTGTTCTCCAAAGCATGTTACTTCATTAATATATAATATAAAGCTTTGTAAAATATGTGGGAATGGTGGGGTATGAGAGATGTCAGCCAGGGGGACTAGGACAGTAGGGGTTGGTGGGAGGGCAATGGTAGGATGGTACCCAGGTTTCAAACACGGGTGACCATTGCCTTCCACTCTCCCTGCATCTTTTTTCCAAATGTGCAACAGTCAATTCATTGCCACTGGAACAACTAGGATCTGTCTTTGACATCGTCTGTATCTTATTAAGTGCCTGTTTTATCTCTCTGACTTCCAATTTGCCCTAGTTTATCTCCTTTTAGTTATAATTTATTGGCCTGACCAGTCCTAATATGTATGAAACACTTAACATAAGGCATTTAAATTGACATCCAGTAAAGTTCCAGCTGATCTTTCTAGCATCATCCCTGGCCTCTGCTTTCACACTTCCATGCCTTGCTCATGACACTTCCTTCGCTTGGTGCGTCTTTCCCTCCCTTTTCTCTCCAGTATTGGTGGTTTGTTCACATGTCCTCTCACCTGCAAAGTCTGTCTTCTCCAAAGTTATTGTGTCTTCTAGCCTTCCAAATTATTATATACCTCCCAATTGCAAAAGCACTTATCACAGCCAGCCTTGAAGAACAGTTGCAGGCATTCATTTCTCCAATAGATGGTGAGGGTTTTTTTGACGTCAAAGACTGTGCTTCCTTTATATTGTAATCCCACAGCAATTAGAACCTTAGTGAATAATGACTGGAATTGAATAGTAGCCTAAAAGTGAGGACAGAAGGAAGAAAGTGGAGCTGGATCAGAAAAATGAGAACTTGTGGCATTGATAAGACATGGAGTGAAAACCAAAGGTTTTATGCTTTTCAATGTGGATTATCTGATATTTCTAATTTTTTTTTTTTACTTGAAATAAGCCTAATCATCTATGTCCGAGTAGCTACCATGAACTACATCAAATGAGACTTGTGTAGCTTCTGTGAGAAGACAGTCTTAAAGATCTGTCTCATCCGCACTATTTCTTTAAACATTCATTTAATTTATTTGTTCCTGTAAATATCCTTGGGAGGTGGGATGGGAATTTTAAAGGTAAAGGGCTAAGGGACAGACAAAGTCACACAGCAATTAAACACCAAGTCACATGCATGATCATGTCTCATTTGTGGCCCTGACATCATAGCCTCTGTTCTGCCCTGATCATGGCCACTGGGCAGGGTGTGCCTGACAGAGAAACTCCCGATTATGACCAGGACATGTCCTTGGGAGAGGATTAATTCAGGATATTCTTAAAAGAGCACATCTGCGATTCTGTACTCGTCATCATTATCCGTCCACATCCATCCCTCTCTCATCTTACCGTGACCACATTTTCTAGATTCTTTTTTTTCCTCTTTTTTATTTTTTATTATACTTTAAGTTCTAGGGTACATGTCCACAACGTGCAGGTTTGTTACATATGTATACTTGTGCCATGTTGGTGTGCTGCACCCATTAACTCGTCATTTACATTAGGTACATCTCCTAATTAGGTATATCTCCATTTACTTTAGCTATCCCTCCCCACAATAGGACCCGGTGTGTGATGCTCCCCTATTTTCTAGATTCTTATCACTTGTGCCCAAATCTTGCAATAAATCAGCTTTGCTTTCTCCTTTCAAGTCTAATTCTAATTTTTTTCCCTAAACCCAGGGTTTCTGTACACATTTTAAGTTTAGGGATTGCTTCTTGCACATAGTAGCTATTCAGTTATCAAGTTTTTAAATAAAGTGATCTGGGACTTTTATTAGCCATTGAATGATATTTCCGTTTTCATGGAAAGCTTTGCTCCTGTTTTCCCTGTTTTCCTTGTGGCTCATTTGTGGAGGCAGTTTCTGCAAGCTGGTATAGATTGCAAGACGCTGCCCATCACTCAAGTTCCTGCTGTTCCATGGTAATTTAGTCAATATGCTTTAATGACCCTGTGAAGGATATATTTTTAATAAAATTGCCCTCAATATTTAGCTGCTTCTGTTTTCCATGGGGCCAGCATGCTCAGGATGTTAATCTAAACTTGTTGCCCTCTCATTATGCAATGGAAGTCAGATGATTTCAATTTTTTATTGCCCTAAATTTTCTACCTCTAGTCTGTGTTTTAATCCAGCGAATTAATACATGCTAAGCATTGGGAGCATCAACAGTTTTGATAAGTCATTTTCATCTGCTGCGTCATCCTGGCTAGACACTCTGCCCTTACTATATCTTGTGAGTCCCAGGAGGGCATGGATACCATCAGCCCTGTAATTAAAATCTGCTGTGCTTTTCATGCAACAAACTGCATGAGCTTAAGGAACTGGCTCCGTTAATGTGCTTTACCTTCCTTTCATTATTTCCTGTTTTCAGTACCCACCCCCCCGCCCATATAGCTCAGTGAGTCTTTGACTATTGTTGGCCAGACATTAGGTGTGGAAAGCCTTCCTTCCAACATCTTGTGAACATGGTCAGCATTGGCTGGGGGCCTGGGTGCAGGTATCCTCAGCTTCTGTGGACTGTTGCAGGGAGGCCTCCCTCTACATATGCTGGGCTTCCCTGAAACACAGGAAGTCAAGCTTCCTGCATTTCCCTGAGAATCTTGATTACCGATACTGCTAACTCAACAACCTCACGAAGACCTCACCATGGGAACTGCTCCTGCTTCCAGCCGCTGCTGCCGAAAAGCAGCTCTTGCTCACAGAAAACTGGGTCAAGTTTTGAACGCTTCTTCCTAAACCTACCTTTGTGTACCTTGTATGAACGCATAGAGCCGCAGAAGGCAGAACGTCAGTCGTCAGTCCTATAAGCAATGTTAATAATTAACCAGTGCGGACAAATGTTTGCCATCATTATTTTCATATTGTAAAGTGGTACCAGTCTTTATTGTCAATACTTAAAAAATCAAGAGCCCAGCTGGACCAAGTGGCCTCTGCTGGCCACCACCACCTCAGACTCCCCACCCCCCACCATGAAACATGGCACTAAAGATAAAAAACCTCAAAGTAAGAAAGCACAGTGTCCTGAGGGCCTTTCAGAGGCTCCACGGATGATATAGTCTAATGAGAAGATTGCAAATAAGCAAACAAGTCATTTATGAGACTGATGTCTGCTCTGAAGTAAATGAAACAAGGAGATGAGACAGCAAGTATTTTAGAGAGGGGGATCAGGGAACGTCTCTCTGAGGGGGCGACATCTAAGTTGAGACTGGAAAGAAGCCAATCAGGCCACGTGGTAAAACAAGTAGAGGAGGAGCCGAGAACAGGGCTTTTCAGCCACGGGACCACCACTATGTACTTATAGGGGCCTGGAAGACGTAGCCTCCCTCCAAGCCCAGGGTAGGTCCTGGTGACCCTGCTGTCCTCAGCTTCATCACTCCCTGCCTACCAAATCCCAACTCCCAAAGATTGTCATGAAAGAAAGCCATTTCCTATGAGGCCAAGGGGCAGTTGCTCCCCAATCCCTTTTTCTCAATCGCCTTGGCACTGAGACGATTTTTTTTTTTTTTTTTTTGAGATGGAGTCTCACTCTGTCGCCCAGGCTGGAGTGCAACAGTGTGATCTCGGCTCACTGCAACATATGCCTCCCGGGTTCAAGTGATTCTCATGCCTCAGTCTCCTGAATAGCTGGAATTACAGGTGCCCACCACCACGCCCGGCTAATCTTTGTGTGTGTGTGTGTGTGTGTGTGTGTGTGTGTGTGTGTGTATTTTTAGTAGAGATGGGGTTTTGCCACGTTGCTCAGGCTGATCTCAAACTCCTGACCTCAAGTGATCTGCCCACCTAGTTTTGCAAAGTGCTGGAATTACAGGTGTGAGCCACTGTGCCCAGGCGACTGAGCCGATTTTTATCTGGTGTTGATTCTTGGATTAAGTCCCTTTAAGAATCAAAAGACTGAGGAGCACCCCTGCAATTAATACCCACCCTTGTGACTAAAAAAAAAAAAAATCTTCCCCCCCCCCCTTTAATTGCATACACACTTGCTTTCTGTGAAGGAGCAACTGTTCCTAGGACTGGCCTAGCTGACAGCTAAGACTGAGAGATGGGGAGAGATTTCTTGTCACGTCTGACAATTGCAGTTTCCTGTGTTAAGTAAATTTGCTAGGCTTCCATGCTCCTTCATGAATTGAACAGATGAGAAAAATGTTCAGAAGACTGCCCCTGGCAGGCCAAGCTGCAGGCAGGGCATGGCTGTGGGGTTTGAGATAAAGGAGCAGACACCAGCACTCTTGTGTCTGTCTTCTGCAGCAAGAAAAGTCAGAGCTAAGTGAAGAGGGAGAGAGTAGCCTCTTACCCACAAATTGAGAAGCAATTCTTAAAATGCCACAGGCTTTTATTGATCTGTTCCCTAAAGGCTGTACAAGTAGAAAGTGAAGTTTTTAGTGGTCCTGAAAGATCTTGCAAATGTCATCGACCCATTGTCTATGTATCTTGGAAAATAAGGGGAGTAAGTAAACTCCATGCAGCATTCTGGAAGAAATTGCAAGAGGGAAGAGGAAAATGCCATAAAAGAATTTCTAATTCTATGTGGATTTGGGAAGGGGATATGAATAGAAAATGACACTGACCTTTGAGTCCCAGAAGAGGTGGAGATGGCTTTGCCTAGTGAGTGGGCACATGGAGTCAGATTACTTGCGTTCAACAACTTGCTACCTGTATGACCTTAGGTAACATATTTCATCATGGAATTTTGGTTTTCTCACCAGTAAAATGGGGGCAATAATAATAATAACACTTATTTAGAAGATCAACCTAGATAATTCATGTGAAGTGCCTAGCATTAAGCCTGGCATTTTAAAAATGACTGCTACTAAACAACTCTTTTGTGGTTTTTGCTGTTACTGGACACACCTCCTGGAGCTGTTGAAAGACGCTGTTTCTGGCCAGTCTTGCAAGTCCTTTCCACAGGGAGAGATTAGCAGCCTTTATTTTTTAAAGGATGGTCTCTACTTTATTAGGCAATGTGCGGCCACTAATGAGAAAGCAGTGGGTGGGATATAAAGAAACATTAGATAAAGCAAATAGCAAAGGAATCATAAAAACAGGGCTACACAAATGGCATATGAAACAACAGTGAATTTTCATGCTGTTAACCCCTTGTCTCTTCTTTCATCTCTTACCTTGTTAAAGGTTTTACTGTGCATCACCTACACACCGACATTTGATCTGAATGGGAGTGCCGTGCTGAAGATCGCAGAGGTGAGTACTGCTTGTGTCTGTGCCTCCTGTTCACAGCTGCTTTATCTCTAACTGGGATAAATATTGGGTTGGAACTAAGCCCCAGCACTGGAGTGAACCCTTCTCTGATTACTACCAGGGGAATTTCCGCTAAGGAATTGATCTGTGGGAAGCATGCTGTGTGGTGTGCCATCCTTAGTTGTAGTGCCCTGTGTCTCAGAGCCCTGCATGCTTACATTTGCTTCACTTGAGGCCTTAACCATGTAAATAACAGTACTGGTTCCCCTTACTCTGCTCTACCCAGGCGTATTGCTTTCTTGGTCTAATTTACCTACAATTAATTGAAAAGCATTTGATTTAAAAAAATAGTTTTTAAGAAACCATATAGGAGATTTAGAGAGATGTTTATAGATTAAATCGCTTCCCCATCTTCAAAACCCTGAAGAATGCCTTTTGTAATGATCATTGAAAAGCCTTCTCTTTTCAATCTGTATTTGCAGCCCGGAGTAATGTGGGCCTTCCAGCACTCCCAAGAATATGTCCAACAGAAAACTTGGCTTCTTGAATGCCTGGCATATGCCTTTGGCTTTTGGAAACATTATCATTTCAAAGCTGAACTTTAATATGCTTAGAATAATTCCCCTTCCATTCCTTGAAAAGAATATCTACATGATTTGTATATTCTGATAAGAGTATACATTCAAACTACAAAGAGGAATGATTTTCTGAGTTCTCATATGATGGAGAAAAAGGCTAATTATCAGAACTCATGGAGAGTACTTATATTAGCAGATACATGTGTTTTTTATGGTATCATGTAGTATTAAAGAGTGAAAATTAAGAGAAAATTATTTTTGAGCATGCAGAAAATTTTTATTTGACTGTCAGAAAGCAGCAGCCAATCAGCTGACCTCTCATTACAATACAAGTCACTTTAAAAATATGTGTTGATATAGATGGAAAGAACACTTTCCTTTAACACATTTATATGGATACTCTGTGTTTGTTTTATTGGCATTTGTTTTTAATTGAACTTTAAGAGAGCCCTGTGAGCTCCTTCATTATTTGCAGGTTCACTTTCCAAAAGACAGTGTTGTTTCTGAAAGTAGCAAGAAGCAGGATTGGTGTGTAAGAGGCTTGTTAGCCCTTTGCCATGTGAAGGAAGAGAGGGGAGGTGTCAAGCCACTGCCTCTGCTGATGGAACTAGGGGGAAGGGGAGACAAGGAGCAGAGGGTCTTGAGGAAGAGAGGGCTGCCAGGGATTGAGGTTGTTGATACTAACAACCTCACGGGAACCAGTTTTTGAATGAGAGTCAGAATGATTGAAAATGTAATTCCTGAATAATAGGCATACACCACCAAGTTCGGCACGAGTGAAGGGTGTTCACTGAGAGTATCTGGAAGCCAAATAAAAAGACTCAGCAGGCCTGTCCAGATAGAATGCAACATGGAAACACTGTGGCCTCTTCCAAAACCAGGAAAGGAAAAACAACAACAGATCGTAGCCAAAGAACAATATAATGATGACAACGGCATTTGAGCTTGGTGGGAGAGAAAAACGGGCTCCGAAGTCGTACTGCTTAGATGTGAACCCAGCTCTACTCTGCCCAATGGTGTTGCCTCGGATGCCTGTCGCGGCCTCTTGTTTGCTCTCTGTGATGAAATGATAAGTGATACCGAGCTCATAGTGTAGTTGTGCTAATTAGAGAATAAAAATACAATCCATATAAAAAGCTTTTAGTGCAAGTCCAGCCACATGGTAAATGTGAAATGTTTGCCATTGCTGTGTTTGAAATAGGGAAGCAATTTATAAAAGCATCTTAAACCATTTAAATCTCCTGTGGAAATGTTAAGAAGGAATCTAGATATTCCCTTCATGCTTACTTTTGTGTACATTGACTATTATTCATGAATAGTGTTTACCCTGAAACCTGCTGATCAGGAAGTGGGATGTGTACTTAAGTATGAAAAATGAGGCTATTTCCCCAAGGTTCTGAAGCTATAAAAGGATCATTAAGCTCTCAAAATGTAAATAAGAGGGCAGCCTTCATTTGTGTATCTAAATTTAACTTGCTTAATTAAACTGCAATAATGAAAGGTTTTTAGAACAGCATCCTCTGTGACAGAGGATGCATAAGAAAGATTACCAAATATAAAAATGGACAATTATGAAATATCCAACAAGTACTTTCTGTTCAGTTTTATGAAATCGTTACTAAAACTCCATATGGATGCATAGCCCTTCTCTTCATTTATTGAAAGCTGAGCCCAAGATTTCTGCTAATATTATGCCCAGAGTAGCAGATATGTTGAGTTTTCCAAGGAAAGTTACCTTCATATAGGAAAAAGCTGTAACAGCAGAAATTGCCAAGGTCTTGGAGTAAAAAAAAAAAGGTGGGACTGGGCATAGTGGCTCACGCCTGTAATCCCAGCACTTTGGGAGGCCGAGGCGGGTGGATCACCTGAGGTTGGGAGTTCGAGACCAGCCTAACCAACATGGAGAAACCCCATCTCTACTAAAAATACAAATTAGCCAGGCGTGGTGGCACATGTCTGTAATCCCAGCTACTTGGGAGGCTGAGGCAGGAGAATTGGTTAAACCTGGGAGGTGGAGGCTGCGGTGAGCCTGTCCCGTTGGAGAGATTTTTATACCTGCTAAAGGCTTCTCTGTGGGATTTCTCAAAAGCAGAAAACCTAGTTCATAAATGTGTGTTTGCTGGTTTGATCTTATTGACTCATGGAAACTTCCAGTCTTTGAATCTGTATCATGCTGTCAGGGTCAGCAAAATCTGTCTCAAAGGCTATTTTTTTTTCCTCTAAGATTCATACTTTTTTTCCTCTAAGATTCATACAAGGGTATGAAAAACACCTTTTTTATTGTTATTCCTTCCATCCACCCAGCCCTCTATTCTAATATACTGGTTAATTTTTTGTTATTATTATACTTTAAGTTCTAGGGTACATGTGCACAACGTGCAGGTTTGTTACATATGTATACATGTGCCATGTTGGTGTGCTGCACGCATTAACTCGTCATTTACATTAGGTACATCTCCTAATGCTATCCCTCTCCCCTCCCCCCACCCCACAGCAGGCCCCGGTGTGTAATGGTCCCCTTCCTGTGTCCAAGTGTTCTGATTGTTCAATCCCCACCTATGAGTGAGAACATGTGGTGTTTGGTTTTCTGTTCTCGTGATAGTTTGCTGAGAATAATGGTTTCCAACTGCATCCATGTCCCTGCAAAGGACATGAATTCATCCTTTTTTATGGCTGCATAGTATTCCTTGGTGTATATGTGCCACATTTTCTTAATCCAGTCTGTCACTGATGGACATTTGGGTTGGTTCCAAGTCTTTGCTATTTTGAATAGTGCCACAGTAAACATACATGTGCATGTGTCTTTATAGCAGTATGATTTGTAATCCTTTGGGTATATACCCAGTAACGGGAAGGCTGGGTTAAACGGTATTTCTAGTTCTAGATCCTTGAGGAATCAACATACTGTCTTCCACAATGGTTGAACTAGTTTACAGTCTCATCAACAGTGTAAAAGTGTTCCTATTTCTCCACATCCTCTCCAGCACCTATTGTTTCCTGACTTTTTAATGATCACCATTCTAACTGGTGTGAGATGGTATCTCATTGTGGTTTTGATTTGCATTTCTCTGATGACCAGTGATGATGAGCATTTTTTCATATGTCTGTTGGCTGCATAAATTCTTCTTTTGAGAAGTGTCTGTTCATATCCATTGCCCACTTTTTGATGGGGTTGTTTGTTTTTTTCTTGTAAATTTGTTTGAGTTCTTTGTAGGTTCTGGATATTAGCCCTTTGTCAGATGAGTAGATTGCAAAATGTTCTCCCATTCTGTGGTTGCCTGTTCACTCTGATGGTAGTTTCTTTTGCTGTGCAGAAGCTCTTTAGTTTAGATTCCCTTTGTCAATTTTGACTTTTGTTGCCATTGCTTTTGGTGTTTTAGACATGAAGTCCTTGCCCATGCCTATGTCCTGAATGGTATTGCCTAGGTTTTCTTCTAGGGTTTTTATGGTTTTAGGTCTAACATTTAAGTCTCTAATCCATCTTGAATTAATTGTTGTGTAAGGTGTAAGGAAGGGATCCAGTTTCAGCTTTCTACATATGGCTAGCCAGTTTTCCCAGCACCATTTATTAAATAGGGAATCCTTTCCCCATTTCTTGTTTTTGTCAGGTTTGTCAAAGATCAGATGGTTGTAGATGTGTGGTATTATTTCTGAGGGCTCTGTTCTGTTCCATTGGTCTGTATCTCTGTTTTGGTACCAGTACCATGCTCTTTTGGTTACTGTAGCCTTGTAGTATAGTTTGAAGTCAGGTAGCATGATGCCTCCAGCTTTGTCCTTTTGGCTTAGGATTGTCTTGGCAATGCGGGCTCTTTTTTGGTTCCATATGAACTTTGAAGTAGTTTTTTCCAATTCTGTGAAGAAAGTCATTGATAGCTTAATGGGGATAGCATTGATTCTATAAATTACCTTGGGCAGTATGGCCATTTTCACAATATTGATTCTTCCTATCCATGAGCGTGGAATGTTCTTCCATTTGTTTGTGTCCTCTTTTATTTCATTGAGCAGTGGTTTGTAGTTCTCCTTGAAGAGATCCTTCACATCCCTTGTAAGTTGGATTCCTAGGTATTTTATACTCTTTGAAGCAATTGTGAATGGGAGTTCACTCCTGATTTGACTCTCTGTTATTGGTGTAAAAGAATGCTTGTGATTTTTGCACATTGATTTTGTATCTTAAGACTTTGCTGAAGTTGCTCATCAGCTTAAGAAGATTTTTGGGCTGAGACGATGGGGTTTTCTAAATATACAATCATGTCATCTGCAAACAGGGACAATTTGGCTTCCTCTTTTCCTGATTGAATACCCTTTATTTCTTTCTCCTGCCTGATTGCCCTGGTCAGAACTTCCAACACTATGTTGAATAGGAGTGGTGAGAGAGGGCTTCCCTGTCTTGTGCCAGTTTTCAAAGAGAATGCTTCCAGTTTTTGCCCGTTCAGTGTGATATTGGCTGTGGTTCGTCATGAATAGCTCTTATTATTTTGAGATACGTTCCATCAATACCGAATTTATTGAGAGTTTTTAGCATGAAGGACTGTTGAATTTTGTCAAAGGCCTTTTTTGCATCTATTGAGATAATCATGTGGTTTTTGTCTTTGGTTCTGTTTATATGCTGGATTACGTTTATTGATTTGTGTATGTTGAACCAGCCTTGCATCCCAGGGATGAAGCCCACTTGATCATGGTAGGTAAGCTTTTTGATGTGCTGCTGGTTTCGGTTTGCCAGTATTTTATTGAGAATTTTTGTATCGATGTTCATCAGGGATATTGGTCTAAAATTCTCTTTTTTTTGTTGTGTTTCTGCCAGGCTTTGGTATCCGGATAATGTTGGCCTCATAAAATGAGTTGGGGAGGATTCCCTCTTTTTCTATTGATTGGAATAGTTTCAGAAGGAATGGTACCAGCTCCTCTTTGTACCTCTGGTAGAAATCGGCTGTGAATCCGTCTGGCCCTGGACGTTTTTTGGTTGGTAGGCTGTTAATTATTGCCTCAATTTCAGAGTCTGTTATTGGTCTATTCAGGGATTCAGCTTCTTCCTGGTTTAGTCTTGGGAGAGTATATGTGTCCAGGAATTTATCCATTTCTTCTAGATTTTCTAGTTTATTTGCATAGATGTGCTTATAGTATTCTCTGATGGTAGTTTGTATTTCTGTGGGGTCGGTGGTGATATCCCCTTTATCATTTTTATTGCGTCTATTTGATTCTCCTCTCTTTTCTTCTTTATTAGTCTTGCTAGTGGTCTATCAATTTTGTTGATCTTTTCAAAAAACCAGCTCCTGGATTCATTGATTTTTTGAAGGGTTTTTTGTGTCTCTGTCTCCTTCAGTTCTGCTCTGATCTTAGTTATTTCTTGCCTTCTACTAGCTTTTGAATGTGTTTGCTCTTGCTTCTCTAGTTTTTTTAATTGTGAAGTTAGGGTGTCAGTTTCTTTCCTGATTTCTCTTGTGGGCATTTAGTGCTATAAATTTCCCTCTACACACTGCTTTAAATGTGTCCCAGAGATTCTGGTATGTTGTAATATACTGGTTAATAATAATAGCTACTGGTCACTGAGTCCCTAAAGCATGGCAATAAGTGGCGTTTTACATGTATTCTCCTTTAATTTCTGCCACAACTTGATAAAGAACCCAAGCAAAGTGAAGTTTGCTTGCTCAAGTTTCTACAGCTAGATATTCAAATCCAGACTTTTAATATTGCAAACATGTACTGTTAATCAGTCTGCTATATTGCTTCCTGGCTCCCCCTCAGTCTTAGAGAATGTTAGCAGAATCTTACCATAATAATATTGGCAACCAACTGAAGTTCTTAGGAGTCTTATACCATTGGACCTTTACCGAGGCATTTTGTTAGATACTTGTTCTATGGTGTTTTTATATATAAAGCTCAAGTGTTGATTCATTTCATTTTTTGTGACCATTGATTCACATGGCCATAGGGAATATGCCACTTTTTCCAGTATCTTTCCATATGGATAGTGTATCTTTTCTGAGCATTATATATAACACATCAGAGGATTGGAGGTTAGTAATAGTTTCACTTGTTGCCCTGGGGAGCTTGAAAAAACATTGACGCTCAACACCTGCCATCAGCGGTTCTAATTTAACAGTTCTAGTTGTCACTAAACTGTTTTTTAGATTGAGCTGGTTTATAGCTCTTGAAATGTTCAGTGATACTTTTTTTGGGGGGGGCGCCCAGGGACAGAGTCTCCCTCTATTGCCCAGGCTGGAGTGCAGTGGCGCAATCTCGGCTCACTGCAACTCCCACCTCCTAGGTTCCAGTGATTCTCCTGCCTCAGCCTCTTGAGTAGCTGGGACTACAGGTGCACGCCACCATGCCTGGCTAGTTTTTTTGTATTTTTAGTAGAGATGGGATTTCGCCATATTGGCCAGGCTGGTCTCTTAACTCCTGACCTCGTGATCCACCTGCCTCAGCCTCCGAAAGTGCTGGGATTACAGACATGAGCCACCATACCCAGCCAATACTTCTTTTACTCTGATATGGTAGCATTATTTCTGAGACATACCTGAAATAAAATGTTCTACAATTAAGAAACAGATAGTCTCAGATATAATCCCACAGAAAAGTACACAGATGCCGTGATCTATTTATCTTGGAAGCATCTTGTTATGTTCTCTGTAAGACTGGAAGGAGTAACCCCATCTCCTGGCAAAAAAACTAGCTAAGGAAGCAGGACCACGACCTCAAACCAGTTGAGACCACTAAAGTGAGGAAATTGCATTTCAAGGAGCTTCACTTTTCCTTCCTGAAACCCTTTCTTTCCTGTGTGCCAGTCTCTATTGATCCTGGTTTGACTCCTCTGAGGAGTCTGTTTTTTATCTAGTTACTGCTAGATGGGCTTTAAGTAAGTTATTGCTTCTTTGGCAAGGAATTTCCACACCTTCCTTAAACCTCTTACTTGCATGGCTTGTGAAGAAGTTGTTTGGAGTTAGAAGACACACAGACCAGTGTCTCTGCTTCAGTTTGGACTGGTTCTCAGCCAATCTTCTGTAGACCTGGAAAGGTGCATGAATTGATGGGTTAAGGTGTCTTAAGCCATTTTAATATGCCAACTTAAGCCAACTTAAGCCATGGAGGAGGAAGAGGCAAGTCACAATCAGATTTCTCCGGGTATGCCTGGTACTTTTGGAATTTACTTTTGAGCTGACATCCAAAAGGAAAACTAGCCAACTTCCCTACCTAATGTGGTGATTGGACTTACTTATACAGCTGTTTCCTAGGAATAGTAAAACAACTTCAGTTCATGTCGTGTGTGTGTGTGTGTGTGTGTGTGTGTTTGCATCAGCAGAACCCATTTGATGACATGCCTCTTGCCACACACCTACCTGTTGACCTGTCTTAGGAAGGAGAGAATAAGGAATAGCCTGGCAACTGAGTTGTCAGCATGATTAATCATGAAACTTAGACTTACAGTGATAGCCAAGATTTTCTCTGGTACTAATGTGTTCAAGAAGCATTTATAGTCTTCCCTACATAGAGGACATTCCTTCTGCTTTTTTATAGCTTAATCTCTGATCCTTTCTACTTTTAATCACCGTAAATTATTTTTTATCCCTATAAAAGTTTTCCAGTTGACAATATACTAGCTCTTCTCTTTATGGAACTTGTTAGTATTATGCATGATTTTAACAAAGCAGTGCCAATAACCCCATTCAGGTGGGAAAGAGAAGGTAATTGCACAGTTCAACAAAGTGAAGGTCATATGTATTTTATAAAGCTAAGCACATTTTTATTGTGGCATCTTCTTTAATATTTGTGATCCCTTTGGCATCATATATATATATATGATGCTATGTTCCACTGGGCTGCTTCATATTAAATACTTCAGTGATTTTTCCCTGGGTTTAACCTAGTACTATTATCTATCAGTCTACTTACTCAATGATGTAAAGCTTTTATTGCTTATGTATGGCCTGCAGACTTGTGTTTTCTTGTTCTTTTTCCTTCTACTTTTGGGGTTTATTTTGTATCATTAACCATTTGTGTTTGCTCTCAGTTCTGTTTAGCATGTTATAAAGCTGGATGTTTACAAATCAGTGAAATGATCACAAAGTGTCCCTTATAACCTCCTCACTGCCCTGCATCTTTGTGTGTTCCCTGTGATCAGGTGCCGATAGGGCTTTTCACAAGGTATTTGACTTGGCCCTTTAAGCCTCTGGCAAAGGTGCAGGACTTAGGCTTTCCCAGTGTTGATTCTGCTTTATGAAAGCAAAGAGCATGGACAGGTAGAACCAATAATGGGCAGAATAAAAGAAGAAACTGATGAGCTCTGTCCCAGAAACTCAGCCTGCTTTTGGACATGGTATTCTTTTAGCTGCCTTGATTCAATGTGCTCATTTAGTACTGCCCTGAGGTAGAGGAAGGAAAACATTAAAAATAGTTGGTCTTGAATACAATGAATAGGTTTAAAAATGGAAGCTCTAGTTCTATGAATCTTAGTAGTTTGCCAATATATTATTACAGGAAATGTAAGAAACTTTCCTTTAGAAGATGCCAAGATAGCTGAGAAAGCATTTCTTTCTGGGTACCTAAAGATAACCATAGCATCAAATACATGGTAAATTTTATATTTAATGGGATACCTTTTGTCATATTCAGTCTTTATACTCCCAACTTTAGCCAAATGGGCTTCTTAAATTAATAATTTTTTTTAGCTGAGTAAACATGCTTACCTTTTCCCTGAATAAAATGCCTCCTGCAATAAGTCATGTCCAAGTGTTATACGTATAGTATTAGCAACTAAACACTAAAAACAGTGCTGGCATTAAAACTATATATATATAGTTTTAATG